>NW_020172779.1:19396568-19410536 GCF_003031525.2 Neophocaena asiaeorientalis asiaeorientalis | reverse complement strand
TTCCCCATCTTGCAGAGCCCGTAGCCCTGGGAGATGGTTGCTGCCTGCTGAGGCGGGTGTTAGGCACTCATTGCCCCACTGCTTCCTGCCTTAGGTGGAGGTAGAGAAGGTACTCAAGCCTTTCTGAGGTTCAGATTTCCTCCTGCTTGTCTGAGCAGGGCGTTGGGGCCCGGGAGTGCTGTCTCTCGGCTGGAGCGGGCACTGCTACAAGTGCATCTGAACCCTGAATGATCCAAAGCAGAACCAGCCTGGCTCCAGGCTACTGAGGCGCTTGGACACTCAAAAGCTTGCACGAGGTTGATTTTTCAAAAAAAAACCCAAAAAACTCTTGTGCCCTAATCATCTACCCCAAAATAGACATCCTGTCACTCTCACACCAGCCTATTTTAATTTTCTGTAGAGGACTTATATTTTTCTTATTTGAGAATTTGTTTATTTTTGTTATCTCCACTAAAATGTAAGTCTGTAAGAACATTATTTTTGTATTTGAAGCACTTAGAGGAGTGCCTCACATTTATAAAAACATATGTTTTTATACATGCATTAAAATAAATATGAAAATATATATAAGCATATAAAATATGCATAAATGTATAATGTCATTCATGAGCATCAGATACAATTAGTGTGCGAGAGTGAATGAATCACACCTGAGTGCTGCTTTCTGGGGGCTGACACACTTGGGTGGTGTGGGGAGAACAGGACCCAGCACTGGACATCTGGCCACCTGGGTTCTGACCTTCGACAGAGAATGTCCAACTTGTTTTTTTAACGTTTTCACCACCTTTACCCATTTCA
Organism: Neophocaena asiaeorientalis asiaeorientalis; assembly: GCF_003031525.2. NCBI lineage: Eukaryota > Metazoa > Chordata > Mammalia > Artiodactyla > Phocoenidae > Neophocaena > Neophocaena asiaeorientalis. Next base: position 19,409,738 of record NW_020172779.1, on the reverse strand, counting down.
TCCACCTCCTACCCCTGTCTCCTCTGTCAACCACCAATCTGTTCGCTCTACCTACGAGTTCAGTTTTTTTTTAGATCCCATATCATAAATGAGATTATACGGTATGACGTATTGCACTTAGCGTGATGCCCTCGAGGCTCATCCTTGTTGCATATGGCACAGTTTCCTTCTTTTTATGGCTGTCTACTATTCTCTTGTATGTGTACCACTATTTCTTTATCCATTGTTGCATCCTGGGGCACTTAGGGGCCTTCCATGGCTTGGCTATTGTAAATAATGCTGCAGTGAACATGGGGGTGCATGTGTCTTTTCAAGGTAGTGTTTTCATTTTCCTTGGGTTAATACCCAGCATTGGGGTTGCTGGATCATGTGGTAGTTCCTTTTTTTTTTTTTTCACCAACCTCCATACTGTTCTCCATTGTGGCTGCACTAATTTACATCCCCTCAACAGTGCACAGGGCTTCCCTCTTCTCCACACCCTCTCCAGCACTTGTTCCTTGTCTTTTGGTAATAGCCACTCTAACACGTGTGAGTTTACGTCTAATTGTGGTTTGGGTTTGCATCTCCCTGATGGTTAGTGATGTTGAGCACCTCTTCATGTGCCTGTTGGTCATCTGGACGCGTCTAGAGTGCCCAGTTTTGAAGAAAAACACTTGGTTTCTTTTGTACCTTTACTGTTACTTGGCCTTCATCTTGCTCTGTGGTCCTAGTCACACCTAAAATAGCCTAGGTATCTTCTTTCCTCTCTGGACAAAAAGGAGGGGGAAAAAAGTTTTGCCTAAGAGAGTTCCATGTTGTCAGACATTTAAACAGTGTAAAATTTGGAATGTTTAAGCTAGAGAATCATCATGGTGGAAGGAATCTCTGAGATCGACAGTGAGAAATTTAATGTCCAGAAATATTAAATGACCTAACTGCTCAAGGTTGCTCAGGGCTTTGTCACTGCCCCTCCCGCAAGCTGGGGACAGCCTCTTTGGTTCCTCTGATCATTCTCTTAATATCTTCTGTCTTCTCTTCTCTCTTATCAAGAGGTGAGAACCGAAGAAGGGACACTATGAGATATGGTGCTCCCCTTCTTCCTAGAGATGCAGTGATCACCATGTCTCTTGCTGGGCCCGACTGCGTCAGTTGCTTTAAAAACATATGTTAAGGGCTTCCCTGGTGGCGCAGTGCTTGAGAGTCCGCCTGCCGACGCAGGGAACGCGGGTTCGTGCCCCGGTCCGGGAAGATCCCACATGCCGCGGAGCGGCTGGGCCCGTGAGCCATGGCCGCTGAGCCTGTGCGTCCGGAGCCTGTGCTCCGCAACGGGAGAGGCCATAACAGTGAGAGGCCCGCATACCGCAAAAAAAAAAAAATGTTAAAAACAGAACCTCTACACGTGTAGAACTAATATAAGGTAGGAAGGAAATAATATTGGTTGAATTGTCATTGCATAGCAGGCACTTAGGTTTTTTCTTTTGTTTTTTTTTTTTTTGCACGCATGTTTCTCACTTAATTCTCACAAGGATCCTATGAAGTCTGGCAGTTTTAATCCCATTCTGCAAATGAGGAAACCAAGACTTGAAGGTATAAATCAGATTATCCGGCGTCACACAGATTGTAAATGGTGAGGCAGGGATTAGAACTCAGGTTGTCCTGGCTCCAAACCTTTCCTGTTTTTGCTTTAGAATGGTGTGTGTGTGTCCACTTACACACCAGAATTCTAAACTGGACCCTAGCAGTCCTTTCGGCGGAAGCCTTGGAGAGACCTAGGACCCCTTGTAACTGCCAGTGCGTGTCCTGAAGGATGCCCTGAGCTCCTGTCACTTTAATCTCTAGCTTCTGCCCTTGGAGCTGAAGGTCTTACGTGGCTGCAAGCGATCAGGCCATCAGCCCTGATTTCTAGTAGATTTGAGAGAGAGAAACACGAGTGGTCTTTTGTAAGTGGCAGCCTGGGTTGAATTTGTTTTACTTTTCAATTTGTAAAGCCTTTTTTCTTGCCTTTCTCTGCTCTACCAGATGGTAATGGCATCATTTGGATTGCAGGCCACTGTTGGATGCCTTTCATGGCGTGGAGCCAGGTTTATTTCAGGACCCTCTAGGTTTTCTCTGAGCACCTGGTTTCAGCTCTAACCGGTAGAAAATAATCACGTTTGGCATTTGGAGGCACGGAGAACAGGGACTGAGCAAAAAGACCATACGGCTCATATTAGAACCACTTGCACAAGCAATCCTTTCATCGGATAATGGCCCCTCGCATGGCTGTGTTAACGCGTCCTGGCTGGGAAGGAATTGCTCTTTTGAATTCATAGGCTTCCCTCTTCTCTACAGACAGACAGGCAGCCTCAGAAATACTGGTCTCGCTCAGCATCCTGGCATCCAGAAGGGCTTGAAATATCCGCCCTTGTGATAAATTACAAACATTTATCCAGACGTTGTGTTGGCTAGCAGTTTAAAAGAGCAGAAAAGGAAAAAGACAAGGAACAGGCTTATTGTTAAACAGTTCTGTATTGCTGCAGACCTTGGCGCTGGCCAGCACATCTCAAATCCCCACACCCAAGTATAGGTGCAAAATGCAGAGGGTACATAGCTGCTGCTACATCCACCAGTAGCTTTACCGTCACCACCAGTACCATCACCACCATCACCATCAGCACCACTTCCATCACTAGTACCATCACCATCAGCACCATCGTCAACTCCACCGTCACCACCACCATAATCACCACCATCAACACATCAACACCTCCACCATCACTATCACCTCCACCGCCACCGTTACCTCTACCACCACCACCAGCAGCACCATCACCACTACGTGTTTCTTAACGTCAGATCCTGTGCTAAGCACTTTGTGGACATTATCTTATTTAATCTCCGTGCCACTGCTGGGAGGTAGTGGTTTTGAAACCAACCCTGCTTGACATGTGGTCTCTCACCCACGCCGGGGACTCAGAAGAGCAGAATTCTGCTATTACCATTTCTTCTTCATCAGAGCCTCCGTCATCTTCCTTCTCTTTCTCGTAACTATCTATTACATTGGCGTGATGCTTTGTTATGCTTTTTAAATCACTTCCTCAAATATTGAATTATTTCTTCTGCTACTGTCTTTTCAGATAATTACAATGATTATAATTTTCCACATGAGGAAACTAAGATTCAGCAAGTTTTAAATGGCTTGCCCGTCCTCATCTACCTCAGATTTAGAACTCTTTTTCTTAGAATATTGTAGAGGAAAGGGGTTGGGAAAAGAACTTAGAGAATCCCTTTGATCACAATGAGCGACCGAGTCCTTGCAGCTACTTACTTAGAGCTTTATGCCCCGTCCCTGGCGATTCTAGCTCACGAGCTCTTGGGTGACACCAGGGAATGCGTCTCAAATATGTTTTTGCCCTACTTTGCCATTATTTCTCATCATTGCTGGGACTTCATGGACGAGGTGGCACTGGACTGGGCTAGGACTTTGACAAGTTGAGATGGAGCATGCGTCCTACAGACAGGTGGCTTGGTGGGCCAAGTTCCAGAGGCCAGGAGTCCTTGGGGTCTTTGGGGCCAGGCTAAGCAGCCCACGTGAGCTGTTGCTTAGGGCTGGGAACATGGCCACTGGACGCGAGACCGAAAAGGCATGTCGGAATCACATGGTCTGTCAATTTCCAACTGAAACTCAGATGTTATGTCTTTTAGGTAAGGAGGTGGCAAGTAACTTGGACAGAGCTTCTTTCCTCCTTATGGAAGAATAACCTGCCGGCACAGCTTGGCTCAGGGGCAGGGCACGTGAACGGGGTCAGCTCTCGTGGCTGTGGCTGCAGGAGGGGAGGGAGGAGAGCTGTGAGAGGCACCGGGGCAGCTCCAGACACTGTGGGTAGAGGAGATGTGAGCGCAGGTGCTGGAGCTGGACAGAGCCGTTACCGTGATCTTTCTCTGGGTGATGCCCCTTTATGGATGGTCCACGAACCGTATGCCTTTCTTGGGGGAGAGGCCGCCTTGTGACACTGCTGCGATCACAAATCTCTGATGCTTTTCTCTTCCTCTGGCCTCTTGCCATCATCTTGCTTTTTTCCTTCTTGCTGAAAATCTAACACTCGGGATGTCTGCTCCTCTGGACGCACTGCTTTGCATTTCTGTATCTCCTACCACACCTCTCCGACCTGCCCATAATTCTCCTTTTTCAGGTCAGTTTTACTGACTTCCCTGGCATTGGAGAACCTCCTGACTCCATGCTCTGCACATTTCCTTAGCGTCTCAGGTGTCTTCCGAGCATTAGTGTGTCATTACATACAGTCCCCAAGCTCCAGCAGAGCGAAGAGCTGCTGAGAACTCATACATCCCTCAAACAGTGGTGGGTGCTCTGCAAGAGGGAAACTGAAGCTGCGTCCCCTAGCAGATGTGGACACTTTAATTAGTGATTCTGCTCAGTCGCAGCCCAGACCTTCTCATCCCTTCGTCTTCCATCTGGTCCTTGCTTACCAACCGCTAAATGTTCTAGCCCGTCACTGCTTTCAGCCTCTCCTCCAAACGTCTCTGGCCTGGGTTCTGAATTCTGATGACTACTCGCCAGGCCATTCTGCTGACCTCGAAGGGAAGCGGTTTATCCATCTTGTAAATAACGCTGTGGCATAACTTGGAAGCGGGTGGAGAGGGTGTCTGTCTAGATAGAAAATTGAAGGTGTCTGGTTTCCATTCGCTGAGGAAGGAGAGCTGGCCGTTCTCAGCCCTCTCGCGGTCGGCTTCCGATGATTTCAGTAATCAGAGCAGGATGGATGTGCAGACAGGACTCCTCCTAGGCTCGGCTCCCTTCTGAAGGTGTCTGTGACTGCATTTTGAATTCTACCTGACAAGTGTCGAGGAACTCATCCTGACCTAGACCTGATCGCGCCTTCCGGACTGATGTGCTCCAGCTCAAGGGGTGCAGGTCCAGGGGCCTCTAACTCAGACCACCTCACTCACTCTGCAAGTCTGCCAACGGCTTTCCTCCCTAACGGCCCTTCTCTCTACCCTCTCATTGCTGTTCCCACTGCCACTGTCCTGGCTTAGGACCACATCAGTCCCGAAGGGACAAGTTACGTATCCAGCCCGCGAATGTTCATCGAGTCTCCACCACGCAGCGGGCCTTGTTCTGGGCCCGTGGATATAGCACTGAAGAAAAGCAGAGCCAGTCCTCGTTTTCAGATGAGCATCCCAGTGGGTAGACGGGCAGTTGGTAGATACGAATGTCAACAGTGTATGTGGTGGTCATAGAAACAAAGGGAAATACAGCGGGGCAAGGAGAGAGGGTGGGATGGGGACCGCGGTCAGAGAAGGCATTCGGGTGAGGGGGACGTCTGGCAGAGACCAGATGGAATTGAGGGTTGGAGCCATGTGGGCACCTGGGAACCAGCATTCCAGGCAGAAGCACCTGGAAGGGGCCTCTGGGGGCAGGTTGTGGGTGGAGGTGCCCCGGGACTGCTCCCTGGGCTCAGCACCGACTACACGCTCCCAAGACGTGGTGGCGGGGAGCGGGGGGGGAAAGGTGGGATCCACGGGACCCCAGAGGGCTGGGCTGGCACGGTCCAAGGTCGTAAAGACACCTTCCCTCTGGGGATGGGTGAGCACACGGGGACAAACCAGAGTGTCCAGTGGCAGAAACAGGAGAGGGCCAGGGTTTCAGAAAGAGAGAAGGAGCTGACGTCTTCCAGCTCCTGTAACCTAGCAGTCTAGACTACTAGAGATATTTTGTAGAACTTACATCCTTTAGTCATCTTCAGAGCCCTGGCAAGTAAGAGTGACATGTACAGGCTCCAGCACACATAGATCTGGGGCTGAATCTTAACCCCGCCACATTCTAGCTGTGTCACATGTGAGACTTGACTCTGAACCTCAGTTTCCACACCTCCCAGTGGGACTGAGAACACCTGCATCACAGGGGCGTCCTGCAGAGTAAAGACGTAAGGAAAATGTGGGAAACCCCAAAAGAGGGTACTCAAGGAATGCGGTTCTCATTCGGAGTCTTGTTTTACTTCTCATTTCTGACTGCAGTGCTTTGACGTCATGAGAACAACTGTGAGCAAAAGAAAGCAAACAGACGGGCCTTCCATCATTCACATTCGGCTGTAATATAACGCACGCCGTGTGCTGTGTAGCTAAGCGGCACACACCTCACCCCTGTTCAAAGGGATAGACTCTGAGGCTTAGTGAGACAGGTCACGCCCACAGGATGACCCGCCGGGGTCCTGCACACCAGTGTGGAGTCTAACAGCAGAAGAGCAGAAATGGTCCAAATGACCTACCTGCCCAGAGTTGAAACGTATCACGTGTCATCCTTATGGGGAAAGCCATGTAGCTGTAGAAAAGAATGGAGTGGCTCTCCACGTGCTGATACAGGATGCATCCGGGTTAAATTGTTAAGTGAAAAAAAAGCCTAGTTTATCAGTAGATTGAATGATATGCTACAGTTTGTAAAAAAAAAAAAAGGGGGGGAGAGGGAGAGAATGTGTGTGTGTGTGCGCGCGTGCGTGTGTGCAAAGCTTATCTAAACATAAAATGCCTCTGGAAAGATTAGCCAACATCTGGTAGGATTAGTTGCTTTCAAGGAAAGGGACTGAGTGGCAGGGGACAGGATAAGGACATTTTTCTCAGGTAAACCTTGCTGTACTTTTTGAATTTGGGGCCATGTGTTACCCAAATCATCCAAGTTACAGAGCCGGCATCCAGAGGGGAGCCTCCCTGACTCCAGACTTCTTCCCAATCCCACCCTGCTTCCCCGTAGGGCATCCCGAGGGGGATGGGCTGTTATCAGGGAGTCTGCCCCAGACGTGCCATTAGATGGGCTCTGGGTGCTGCCTGCCTGTTAATTTTGGCTGCTGCTTTTTTTTTTTTTTTACATCTTTATTGGAGTATAATTGCTTTACAATGGTGTGTTAGTTTCTGCTTTATAAGAAAGTGAATCAGCTATACGTATATCCCCTCCCTCTTGCGTCTCCCTCCCACCCTCCCTCTCCCACCCCTCCAGGCAGTCACAAAGCACTGAGCTGATCTCCCTGTGCTATGTGGCTGCTTCCCACTAGCTATCTGTTTTACGTTTGGTTGTGTATGTATGTCCATGCCTCTCTCTCACTTTGTCCCAGCTTACCCTTCTCCCTCCCCGTATCCTCAAGTCCATTCTCTAGTAGGTCTGTGTTTTTATTCCTGTCTTACCCCTGGGTTCTTCATGACCATTTTTTTTTTTTTTTCCCTTAAATTCCATATCAGGGAAAGAAAGGTGAGACCGGCCCTCCTGGAATCCCTGGATTGCCGGGGCAGCAGGTAACGACTGTCTTTAAATCCTCTTCCTTAGCAACACTGCTTGCTCTGGTTGAATAAGTGATGGGGTAACGATTCTCAGGTTGTAACCAGAATCTTGCATGGTCACCGCATCAGAGCATTAAAAAGAATGTTCGGTGGGACACTCGCCCTCCCTCTGCCCCTTGCTCCCCCTGCCTCCCATCTCAGGTGCTGGGAGAATGGCCGTTTGGTCTCCTGGAGGGGTTTAGGCCTGGAGGAGGGCAGACCCTCATCTCCTCCCCCTGCCCCTCCTCGCCTCGCTCCCCCTCCGCTTTCAGACTCAGCTCTGGTGTAACGTCCTCTGGCCCCAGGCTCCGTCCAGCTCCCCACTCCCACACAGCCTCACGTGTGCTGTCCCTGTGGCCCCCTGTGGACCTCCACAGCCAGCCTGCCAGGTGGGCAGGCTCGGGGTCACCATCCTCATTTCACAGACGAGGGGCGAGGCTCCCAGATGCACAGAGACTCGCTTGGGTCCACGTGCCGCTCAGCAGACACCTCCCTCCGTCCCAGGCCCCCTCATCTGTGTGTGTCACTGTGAGCACCTCCTGCCTCCGACACACACACCTTAGTGTGGACAGAGCAAGGCGCCTGGCACTGGAGGCCGGAGCTCCCTTCATTCTCCCTTTGCCCCTTGCACCAAAGCTCGCCACCCAGTCCCCAGCCCCAGCCTCCCCCGGAGCAGGGTCGGTAAATTCTTGGGGAAGCAGTGTGCTGGGGGGAAGCCCAGGTGCGGGGGCGGGGGAGGTTAGGAGGTTAGAGTTCCAGCCCTTGGCCCCCTTCTGGCTGTGGCGTCTTGGACAAGTCACTTTACCTTCTGAACTTCAACCTCATCATTTGTCACAAATACCAAGAAAAGTAAAAGGGGAGGGCGATTCGAAGAGGAGATGAGGGGATGTGACCCGGGTGATGGGGGGGGTGGCGTCCCGGAGGAACAGAGAGCACCGGGCAGGGTGCTGTTCTGTCCTCCTGGGTGTGGTGGCCTCAGGCAGGCAGGCAGGCAGGTGGGATCACTAAGGGCTCGTCCACGGGCCGCCCCTGCGCTGCGGTAAATGGTCGGCTCCGGCACCCGCCTGTTCCGGGCCGTCTCCACCTCTGTGCCCGAGTCCCATGGTGTTGACCACGCTGTCCTTTGACATTGTCGGGGAGGCACCCCCCAGAGGACACTGCTAACTGCACTTCCAAAACCCGCTTCTCCCACGCTGACACAGGAGGTGTGTGAGGGCACCCCGCACACAAATCTCAGGCTTCATTTCAGTCCCTCGCATCTGGGTTAGGCTGCAGCCCGGGATGAGGGACTATAAAATCAGCCATTATTCACCGTCTTCTAAAGATTCCACATTCACTGTGGCATTTTGATGTTCATAGTGAAAGATAGAGTGTTTTTGCATTTGTTTTATGACCTTGCTTTCCAGTGAGCAAAGCTTGTGTGTTTCAAAAATTCTCCATAAACCCAGCTCCATCAAATCGCTTTAAGTACAGATTTTTTCCCTGTAAATTTTTGTTGACTGCTTTGGAAAATACATTTATTTCTTTCATTTTTAATTTTGAAACCATTTTCCTTCAGCAAATCTTTGCTGAATGCCAGGCATTGAGCTGGTGCTGTGGATAAACACGCGATCAGCTTTCCCACAGCAGGGGTTTTGCTAGAAATAGGGCGCCCGATACATTCGGGGATCTCAGTGGTTCAGATCCACCACCCGATGGACGCAAAGCTGCATTCAAGCCCACCACGCCCACACTGAGAGCAGTATTTCCCTGGTGGATCACTGCCCATCTCTGTAATTCACCCTTCCTGACATATCTGAAGACTCACCTTCCCTGGGCCTGGCCATGGTTTTCTTCTGCTTGCCATCCGCGCATTTGTTCATTTGTTCATTGGTTCACTCATTCAGCAGGTGTTTACTAAATACCCGCTGTGTGCAGATTCAGCTCTGGCGATGGGAAACCTAGCAGCCACTGTCCATGCCCAGAGGAGCCAGATGTAATGGGGCAGAAAGAGATGCACATAGAGTCTGACAGTCCTCTGAGCTGAGTCCTGGGAGAGGGGTATTCAGAGCTCTGGTTCTGGGGGAGAGGTCGTCAGCCTCTCTCGGGCCCAGAGGAGGGTCCCTACGCTGATATGGAAAATCAAGGTTGGCGCTGTTGCAGCAGAAACTAAGTCATATGGTTTCCTGCTCTGATGAGAAGAGGGCAGAGGGCACATATGTTTAGTTTATGCTCTTGTCAGACACTCTCCTTGGTGTTCATATATAATCGTGTATGTAACCACCTGTAATAACCACCTGTGAGAAAGCAATGCTTAGTCCATTTACAGTCTAAAGAACTTGAGCTCAGAGTTTAATTAGCTTTGCTTGTAACGGGAAGAGCCCACTGCAGCCTCAGAGTGAGCCAGCCCCAGGGCGGCTGGCATTCTAGAAGATGCTTTTGGTGCCTCTTTCAAGATGAACATTTTCACCTGCTGGAATGTTTTAGACTCAGTATACACATTCTACGTGGTAGCTCCTGTATCCTGGCAGCCTAGGAAAAGTGGAAATCTGTGTCTGGTCTGGGCAACTGTTTATGCAAAGACGGTGCTGCAGTCAGGACGGCAGGAAGCCTCTTGAGTTGGTGGGAACACAGCCAGGGAAGGGGCCAACCCCAGACGGCCGAGTGGGTTCAACGTCCTGGGCCTCTACACAGGAACCCTCCTGAGGGGGGCAGTCATTGTGCCCCTGGAGTTACATACTGAGAGAAGGACTCACAGTCCGGAACAACTTCCGGAAAAAGCAAACATTACCAAGTCACGCAGGGAGTGTGATTGCCGTGCTAATTTATGCAAGTAATTTTCATTCATCTTCAAATTCCATCCAGTTTTATAAATCTACTCCAATTGGAACTTGGTGGTTATTAGGAATAGTTATTTGCCATTCCATTATTAATAACGATAATTGGGTTAACTGGTTATTTATACATCGTCACTGGAATCACTGAGCGCATTAAGTAGCTGTTTAGGAACCATCGTATTAAGGAGGATCAAACGTTCTATTAATAATAATTAGACTTACTGGTTAATTGATAGAGTCATTAAATAGTTTTTTTATTAGTAATTAAAGCAGTTATTTTGTTGTTAACATTTAGATCTGTTGGCTCATTTGTCACTCTCTTTCATAATTAGATGAATGGGTGTGGGATCTTCCCAGACCAGGGCTCGAACCCATGTCCCCTGCATTGGCAGGCAGATTCCCAACCACTGCGCCACCAGGGAAGCCCTATTTAGGTATTTTTATTGATGATAAAAAGAGAAAAGGGTGAAAACCTCCTGTGAGCTGAGCTGGTGTCACGCACACCTTCGTTAATCCAGCCATACGAGGCCACCCCTCTTTTTTTATCACTCTCTCCTGTCTGCGTTTAATTCTGCAGCAGCCCTTCCCTGAGCTGCAGCCCCTGGGCAACTCCACCCGGTGCCTCAGACACTCGTATCGAACACTCAGCCTTCTTCAGCAGGACGGCTGGTGCCCACCCCGTCCAGGTGTGCTCCCCGCTGCAGCGTCCCCGCCTCGGTAAAGGGCCCCGTCACCTATCCAGTCCTTCAGGGCCGTCCTCGTCCCTTCGCTCCACACACCCGACCTGCTGTGGAGTCTTGTCCACTTCTCCTTCCAAACACAACCAAGTCAGATGGGCTCTCGCTGTCCCGATTCTAAAGCCCAGATCCCAGCCATCCTGGCCCCCAACCCTGAAGCAACGCACCTGCCTCCCAGCTGCCCCCTCCCACTGCGGCACCCCACCACCTTCCCTGGGGCCCTGTCCCCGTCCCCTGCTCACTTCACTCCTTCACACTGACCCCGTCGGTCCTGCCGACGCACGGAGGTCCATCCAGTCTCAGGCCCCTGAACCCACTGTTCTCCCTTCCCCGGACTTTCTGGCCACTCAGTTCTCAGCTTAAACGTGGCCCCTTTGGCGGGGCCTGCCTTGACCAGCCCCAGCTAGGACAGCCCCTCCGTTACAGTCATGCTGACTTCAACCCTAGGACTTCCAGTCCCCATATTGTCTCTTCGCTTGCTTCCGCACTTGTTCTCTCTGTCATCGCAGCCCCCTCACCAGCTTCTAACACCTCCAGGGCCTGACAAGGCACATCCTGCATCCTGGCTTGTGGGAGCGCCCTGCGCAGAGCGGGCGGTGGCCCAGGACTTGAGGGATCCGCCTGCCCCCCGCCACCTCCCTCCTCCTCGTTTCTACCTCCACTCCTAATACGCTTTCCTCGGTAAACGGTGATTGAACATCATCCCTGTGCCCTGCGAATAAAATGCTGAACAAAACCAGACACGGTCTCTGCCCTCCTGGGCCTTAAAATCCAGTGGGAAAATGCTGGATGCTCCCTGTTTCTGTTTTTTGAAGTTATTTCCCACTCTTCATACTTTATCCCTAAAGCTTGGGAGAAAATTTAGCAGTCAATTTGTCCAATTTTTACAGCTGCTTTTTAAAAATAAAAGCCACACGTATGAACTAGACAAATGCAAGCTCCCCTGGTTGACGTACAGGTGGGAGCTCGGGAGAGTCTCCCTCAAAACACGCACACAGGACGTGCCTCCGAACACAAGTCCTTGGAACCCTGGTTTCCGCCTGGTCCGCGCACAACATCTGCATCAGTGACGAGCGGAGGGTGACTTGCCTCTGGCTCCTCGGAGAGTCCCTGGCCGCACGGAGACGGGCCTTCAGTCTTGACTTCCCTTTAGCCACATTTCTTCCTGAAACCCTAATAATATCCTCACCTGTGAAAGAGGCATAATAGTGCAGAGTCTTTGGCTTTCAAGCAGCTTTTTCAAAAAGTTTATTGAAGTGTAGTTGATGTACAGTGTTGTGTTAATTTCTGCTGTACAGCAAAGTGACTCAGTTACGTGTATACACATTCTTTTTCATATTCTTTTCCATTGTGGTTTATCCCAGGCTATTGACTACAGCTCCCTGTGCTGTACAGTAGGACCTTGCTGTTTATCCATCCTATACATAATAGTTTGCATCTGCTCACCCCAAACTCCCACTGCATCCTCTCCCCACCTTGGCAACTACACGTCTGTTTTCCATGTCTGTGAGTCTGTTTCTGTTTTGTAAATAAGTTCGTTTGTGTCATTTTTTTTTAGATTCCACATGTAAGTGATATTATATGATATTTGTCTTTATCTGACTTACTTCGTTTAGTATGATAATTTCTAGGTCCATCCATGTTGCTGCAAATGGTATTATTTCATTCTTTTTTATGACCGAGTAATATTCCATTGTATGTATGTACCACATCTTCATTATCCATTCATCTGTTGATGGACATTTAGGTTGTTTCCACGTCATGGCTATGGTGAATAGTGAAGCTTGTAGCAAGCAGGGGTTTTTGTTTTGTTTTGTTTTGGTGAGAGGAAGGCAGCTTCGTGCCTAAAAATCCCAAAGCCAGTACATGCAGAACAAAATAGAAAATTCATAAATTGCTTTGATTTAGTAATGAGCCATCTAGTTTCATTTGGAAACTTACCAACTAAGTGACTCAAATGGCCTTTCTGTTTGGGGTTTTGTTTAACTTATTTTCAGGCGAAAGAGAAGATAAAGTGAGGGGACTAATTCAAGTCAACCAGAAGTCTGGGGGGGGGATTAGTCCCATCTAAACAGTAGCTGTTGCCCATCACTGGTAAGGTCCCCAAGGCCACTGGAAGATTCTGAAGTGCCATACGCACCGTCAGACAGCTGATGTTCCGCTCAGCTCTGTGGAGTGCGCTAGGATCCGGGAGATGCCAGTGCCTCACCAGAGCCTTCCACCAGCGGCATCACTGGGTCCGGCACTCTCTTCACGCCCCCAGCTACCCCATGGGAATCTCTCTCTAGTTGAGGCTCTGAAGGGCCTGTAACTCACATCCCAGAATTACCCCT
>NW_020172779.1:19251616-19395998 GCF_003031525.2 Neophocaena asiaeorientalis asiaeorientalis | reverse complement strand
TGCCCTGGAAAAGCCTCTCCTCCTTTTAGCGTCTCAGGTAGCATCCAACCCCCGCCAGATGCTCACCTGTCACCGCTGAACTGCCGTGCAGGCCTCCCCTGGTCTGCATCCCTCCCCGCCATCCACTTAACCCTGGGCCCAGCCTCACTGGCGTCTTGCCTGCGCCATGGTTTCACTGTCTCCTGGTCTGTCTCTTCCAGGATTCCTTCTCCCTAGTGATCCTGAGGACAGCAGAATGTCTTCCTAAGCACAGACCTGACTGTGTCTGTCTTCTAGAACACCTCTGTTATTTTGAGCTGCCTCAAAGACAAAGCCGGACTTTTCAGACCCCAGACTTGCGGCCTAGTTTTAGGGGCCTCTGCTTCCTGTTCTTACTGGGCATCCCAGTCATGCCGAGCCGCCTGTTCCCCTTTATCCTGCTCCGTCCATGTGTGGTGCCCGCCCTCTTCGACCCCGCCTCGTTTGCCAAGGCCCCACTTTGCCCTCCAAGACCAAACTCGCCCTCTGAGGTGCATCCCCGATTCCCCCACTGTGTCTTTACTTGATTTCTGTGCGTTTAGAACATCTTTCTTCTTTGTTGTCATTTTCTATATTTTTAATTAGATTCAACAAATACCTCATGAGTTCTTCCACGTGCCAGGACCCAGGGTTCTGCTACAAAAACTCCGAGAGGGAAGTATTATTGTGCCTACTCCTCTGTATGCTTAGAAACCAGGCTTTGGATAAACCAAATACTTTGCCTCGAGTCAGACAGCTGCTCGGAATTTAACCATCTGCCTTTGATGCCAAGCCCACGGCTTTCCCAGGAGGTCACGGGCTTGCATTTTATTTACTCTGCAAGACTGCAGTCTTCTGGAAGGGAGGGCTGGGTCACCTGGAGATCCGGAGGGAACACGGAAGGTGCCCGATACGTGTAGACTGGAGGAAGGACCTCCACCCCCGCCATCTGGATCTCCGGGAGCCGCTTCTCCAGAGGCCCCAGGACTCTGCAGAGGTCTCTGATGGAAGGACCGAAGCGTCTGCCTGCTCGCTCCCCACTCCCCGCGCCCCTCCGTGGCATCAGCGGGTGCTGCCAGCATCCTGTCGCCCACCGACACCTCGTCTTCCACCCGGGGCTCCTGTGCCCCCAGACTTCACGATGCTTCTCACTCATGAACACGCTGCCCTTTTGCTGGTGGTGACAGATGCGAGGTTTCCTTGCCTCTGAAGCCTCCTGGGGGAGGGAGAACATTCTCTAGAACATTTGCACATGCAGGCCGTGAGAGGACGGAGGCTGCCCCATAGCCTGGGACAATTGGGTTGCACGTCATGGGGCATGCACCCCACTGCTCTGTTCCCTCAGCGACCAGGCCCGGACCTCTTGTCCTCCTGCATCGTCATGTTCAATCTTGGGGCTGTAGGATTCATACCCCCATTGCAGAGCACGGGGAAGTGGACCCCCGCAAGGCCAGGAGCTTGCCACGTGGATAGGAGGCAGCATATCTGGGGTTCTACTCGCACCCTTGACGATCAGCTCCTGCAGCGTGTGGACCCTGAGTGCCGGGGCTCACAGCCAGGGAGTCAGGGACCACCGAGGTCATGGCGCCCTGTGTGTAGAGACCTCGGAGAAGGCCAGGCGTATGCTAGGTGCCCTAAAATTCCAGTTTGCTCCCTCCTGGCTGAGAGTGCCAGGTGTAGATGGCTGATGGGCCTGTGTACCCACATCCCCCCAGCACTCCCTGCCCCTGGCTTGCAGAGGCGCTGGTATCAGAAACAAACGGAGTTTCGCTGGAGCTGAGTCCACTCTGACCTGGCGGGGCTGGACGCAGCCTTCCTGGGAGGAAGGTGTACGCTGTGCCGTGTGATGGCCACAGTGTGGCCCTGGGGCAGCGCCCACGGGGCAGGCTGGCTCTAATTGAATCCTGACTGCTGTCCACCCCTCACCCCAACATTTCCCGCTGGGACTTGCAGGGCGCCCCCGGCCGGCTGGAAAGGAAGCCACGGCCACTGGCCAGCCCCTTGTGTGGCCGCGTCTGGAGCGGCTGTCCCACTCCCTCCAGCGCCGCCTCTTTGTAAGGCCCTTGCGGTGGTTATTTGATGACCGTGTGGGGTTCTTCTCTCGGCCCTGAGCTGGTAGCATCAAACAGGCAGCTAGTCATTAACCCGTACCGCATGCAGAGAAACGACCCAGGTGCTGTGGTCCTACGAAGGTGGTGGACTCGGAGATCACAGAGCTGGGCTTGAAAGCCCCAAGTTCATTTAACGCGCAGACAGCCTTTTAGGAGATGAGGCTGTTTAAGGGTGGGCTGGCTGTGGCGGGCGGGGAGCTTGGCAGACGCTTCACAAGGGAGGGGGTGAAGGACCAGGGACACTGTGCTGGATGCCACCGTATCTAATGCCGGTTCCCTTTCCTCCAGGTTCCAGTTCCTCATCTTCAAAACGGGATGAACAGGGCCCGCCTGAAAGGATTAGCGTGAGGATTAAGATGAGGTGAAATGCGTGTAGCTCAGGGCAGAGTAAACCCTAAATGGAGGGTGCTGCCCCCTCGGCCTTCTACACCTGTGTTTCCTGCTCCCTCCTTGCAAGGGTCCCTGCTGGAACCCTGGGCTTGTAGTATTAGCAGCAGTGAGGATGGTAATTAGGGTGCTGCATGGAGTTGGTCCAGACAGGTAATTCTCAGACCTGGCTGCTCTCCACAGGTACCTGGAGAGTGTTCCGAAGTCACTGGCCCCTCAAATTTGTCCCAGACCTGTGCCTTAGAGTCCAGTCAAGGGGCCTGTTTACCTGTATTTATGACGAGCTTCCCAGGTGGTTCTTCAGCAGCTGGACTGCTCAGGATCCACTGGAGACGATGGCTGTGTGACCTCAGATGGGGCCCTTACCCTCTCTGAGCCTCAGTTTTCTTTATTGTTAAACAAGGTTTAATTTCCAGTAGAGGATCCCTAGAGATCTGTCTACCCTAACGTGCTGAGAGAGTGAAACAAACAAACGGCAGCAGCCCGCAGGGACGTTTGCAGGAGACGGAGGAGGAGGGGGAAACAAGGTCAGAGTCACAAGCGGGTCAGGAGGCCAGCTTCCTGGAACGATCACTTTGAAAGAGGCCAGTGCATTCCGGGGGCCGTCAGCATCAAGGGGAGTGTAAGGAGGGATGAAAGCTAAGTGTATCCCATTTGCTCTCAGAGATAGCTGCCTGAGGGGAGAAGGGGCCTTGGATGAGTTCTGTGGGGTTGAGGTTGCTGTGAGAGCCTCAGAGGTCAGGGCGATGTAAAAAGGTCAACTGGGACATGCCTTATGGAGGGGTGGGTCCTGGGAGTGCCACCTGCAGGGCTCCTGCTCTGCCGGGAGGTGAGCGGAGCTGAACTGGAGCAGATGCAGGCGGAGCAAGACTGAGCCACGATAGGGGGGAGGTCACCAGCCTTCTTTGGTGCCCTCCCCCACCTCTGCCCTCATCCATTAGGGGGACCCTGCATCTGTACCCACCCGGGCCACTGTCCAGCTCTGCCTGGCCATTCAGTTGCTCCAGCCCCAAGCGGATGTCTCCGAATAAGAGTAGACGTTATCCCCAAAGGCTCTCCAGCACTGAGTGAGCTACGTAGAAAACTAGGTCCAGGTGCCATCAAAAAGTTCTCTTCTGTAAACGTCGCCGTTCTCTGCCCTTTGTTGACTCACCAGCGCCCCCAGAGGGAGAAAAGGGAACTGTCCGCGGAAGTGGTAACCTTGGCCATTTTTTAGTATTTATCGTCCTCCAGTGGCGATGTATTGTTCTCTCGGAATGCACAGCGCTCTCCTCAGCTGTGTTCAATGCAGTTGACTTCTCCAAACGCTTACTGAGCACCTGCTCTATTCCAAGCCCTGGGCTTGTTGCTGTGCAAGATGAGATGCGGGGGGCAGCAAGAAGGGGGCTCTGCCTTCGGGGGCCCGGGGGTCAGATGAGAACTGTTGCACTGGCCTTCGGCTTGGGGGAGGGAGCGATTAATTCTGCCTGGGGAATTGCAGGAAATTTCAGAAAGGTGGAGACATCCATCCGAGCAGCGAGACAGGGGCGGGAGGGCGTATTTGGAGAGACACCTGGACAAACAAAGGCCAGAGGCGCATCTCCTAGAACGTGTGTAGTGGAGAGAGAGAGGGTTTGAACAGATCTCTTGATTCACCCCAGGTGATTCGATGCTGAATAATGCTTGGGAACCACTGTTCTAGAAGCTTTTTGTTAATGGGTTAACCCATCGTGTGTATGTGTGTTCACGCACGTACGTATTTATTTTAAATATGTATTGGAATGGATGATATAACAGACAGTTATATTATCGCACCAGCCAGACAGTACACACGTTACCATTTTGCAAATTTTACTTCAGACCTTCTCTTTTTGCTCTCGTTACTTTTTGTTGAAAAAATGCAGTATTTCAAGTAAAGCGGCGGAACCCCCCTTCACTGGTCCCCATCCCTCTCCCCTCTCAGAGGACAGTGTCACCAGGAGGCTGCTCCACGCACGTTTGTAACCCAGGCTGTGCTCTTTCTCTGCAGGGCCCCCCAGGACCACCTGGCATCCCAGGCCCCCCTGGACCTGGAGGCCCCCCGGTGAGATTGGTTTTGATTTTCTCTCCCCATGGCACTTAGATGGAGGGTTCGTGGCCCTGGGAGCCGGGGACATCGTGGTGTAGAGCCACATGTTCACTCTTTGAGAGCAGAGCAAAGGCATGAGCAAGGAGGGCCCCCCCAGCAGCCGGCCCTGCAGCCCCTTTGATTGGAAATAGCATCTGAGTTACACAGCGCATCGTTGGCTGCTCCTAGAGATGCAGGGGGAGAGACACACTGGGCTGGGGTCATCCTTTTGAGGTCTTTCAGGAGCGTGTGGTTTGTCTCCCCTCCCGTATTTCAGGAGCCCTCTGGGAAAGTTCCCTGTAGGCCGAGTGGAGGGATGGGGTCCCGCTGGGTGGGGCAGAGGGAGGCGTTTCCACCCATCCCGCCAGGCAGGAATGAAGGTGCCGGTGGCCCCGACTGCAGACCAGATGAGCCCTGCGCCGGCCAGCCTTGGAGGTGTGACGATTCCACGTCTCACCGTGGCCCACACCAAGGACAGCCAGATGCCCCCGAGCGGTATCCACCCCTGAGTGCCCTTGTCAGAGCTGGAGACCTGGGCTCCTGCCAGGAAAGGTGCTGGGAGAAGTGAGCTGATGCTCGGAAGAGATCAGACTGAAGGTTCCCCTCTGGTTCCCTTTTCAGGGTTTGCCTGGAGAGATCGGCTTCCCAGGAAAACCTGGGCACCCTGGGCAGACGGTGAGTGACAGAGCATCCCTCCCTGCACGGCCCCGTCTCCCCCATCCTCTGTGACGGGAGTGGCCAGGCCCTTTCAGCTGCCATCCGGGCCGCTTTCCAGCAGGTGACGCTCCGTGCCCTTTCCTCCCTGTCGGCAGGACCAGGGCCCTGGTACCCAGCCTGCCTTCTTCCTTCCGTGGTGCCTGTCACGTATGTGCTCTGTCTCCTGGGGCCGCTCCCCCATGGCCCCAGCCGGAATGCAGACTGGAGCACCCTCTCCCTAGGCCGCCGCCTGTGCTCTTGTAACTCAAAGGGACGTTCAAAAGTCCTTTGTTGTTTAAAGTGTGGCTTCTCGTCTGTAGGGTCACTGCCAGAGGGTCGCAGAAGTGATGGAGGAGGAGACATGAGACATGGTCCAGGGTGCAGCAGAGCTCTTCCTGTCACTGTGCCGATGGTGTTGCTTCTTTCCCAGCCAAAAAGATCCTAGGGATCTGGGCCTTCTCCTTCCTTTTAAGTCCTGAGGGTAGAGCTCATCAGACCTTAATGTCTCCACACAAGGAAGTGGGTGCAGACTGAAGCTGGGTGTCTCCTGCCGTTTTGGCCTGTAGCTCTTCAGGGCAGGATGGTAGGCGTGGCCTTGAGCTTCCGATACCATGTGACCGTGGTGGGCCCTCCCGGGCCTGGTGACGGCCCTCAGGAGGCCTCTGCTCATCCGGAAGGCATTTCCTTACCGCTGGTTCTCTGATGGGGCCAGCAGAGGAGGGGAAGGCTGTGGATACAGAAAGCCTGTGCGACCCACAGAGCTGACGGGGGGTCGGGACGCTGGAGAAAGGTGACAGAGGGAAATCCGACTGTGGAGCACACAGTGGTTGTCCCCTTGTCCCTGGACCACAGTTCCATTGGTGGCTGTAGATGAAGGGACGTGATTGCTGGATGCCAGTGTGCTCGGCCCCGTTGAGCTCCAGGTACCAGGCCTAAGGCTCTCGACGTAAATTCAGGGCCGTGACGCCCACTCTCAGGCGAACGGGTCCAAACCTGGAACGCGTGGTTAACTGTCACCCACAGACGTTCCTGAACACGTGGTCCACACAGTTTCACCCACAGACACTTGACAGCAGCGAGAGCGCCACCGGAGAGCTGGAACACAGGACCAGTCCTGCATGTCTCGCCCACCGTGCTGACCAGCTTCCGGCTGCAGCAACTCGGTGCAGCGCTTCCCTAACCATGCCTTTCATGTTGGTCTGTTTTTCTCCCTCTTGGCGCAGGGACCTCCTGGAAAGGATGCGCTGAACGGACACCCAGGCCTGCCAGGACCAAAGGTTGGTGTGAGCTTGGGAACCCAAAACACAGAAGCTAAGGAGATTTTTGATTGTTGGTTGCCTGGGCCTTGGATCACGTTTGGATTCCGAGTCATGCCGGGCTCGGAAATGTTCAGATTTCCAAGGTCAGATATGGGCGAGCCCCTTATTCCTACTTAGGTAACTGGGGAAGGATTTGGAGGCCTAGGACTTTAAAATTATTCTGTTAGAAATGTGTGTGTATTTTATTTGCAAGGAGAAAAGCCTTTCAGATACTCTTGCATACTAAGAGACTTCAGTTTAGAAAGTACTTTGGTGGGGCTCATTACAGTAAGATCATTAAGAAAAGAGTCAGAGGTTAACTATCATAAAATTGGGAAGCAGGTTCACAGTCTACCCACTTGAGATGGACAATTAAAACACCATACAGCCAAAATGTTAACAAGTGAACTTCACCTTTTCATAACAGACATTAAGCTCAAGGGTGAACGTCAACCGTCCTTGAAAGGCAACTTTTGGATGTTATAGGAAAATTCATCATCCTTTTCCATAAGCAGACTTAGAAGCTTAACTTTTTCATGACGAGACATAGAATAAGTATGGATTCAACTTAATTTTATGGGCATTTCATGTAAATATTCTCCACCCTCCTATCTCATCTTTCAAGACAAAAGATAAGGGCTAACCAAGTATTTTGTAGTCTCAAAAGCACGTAGGCAATATCTTGCCTACTCTACATCCCTCATTTCCGTTCACTTATGTCTTTATAAATCAAAAGCAGAGCCGTTGAATATGGCATCTAAGAGGTGGTTTGAGCTGCGGTTTCTGGTCGCCGTGGTCACACACATTTGAAGAGGTTCAGTAACACCTAAGGCCCAGCAGTTTTCTTCCTTCCAGCCTGGACCTAGTCCTGAGGCTGTCTCCTCCAAGCCCAGCCCCTCCTGTTTACTTCCGTTCGTGTTCCTTACAGGGAGCCCTGGGAGACAGAGGGGCAGACGGTTTGCCCGGACAGCCTGGCCCGCGGGTAGGGACTCCTTCTCCATCACGTCTGTTATTCTAAACGGTGTGTTTGGGGCTGTGTGTGAACCTCAGCTGACAGGGCCCAGCATCTGTATGAGCTGGAGTGTGGCAGGAAACAGCCGGGGTCATTGCAGAGGGGCTGTTTGAAAGGCCGAGGGCGGGGTCAGGGGGTCCATGGTGACACACCCTGGACTGGTGACAATGGATGCCACCCCTGGGGCAGAGGAGCAAGGGGGCAGTGCGTTCCTGGAACCCAGGAGCTGTGTAGCTGGAGGAGAGAGCCCCGGAGAGAGCGGGAGCCTTGAGAGGAAGGCCAGCATCGCTGCCTAGCTCGTCCTGGGAGGGAAGAGGCAAGGGGGTCAATACCCGCTCCTCTCTCTCTCTCTCCTGTCCCTTAAGCTTTCCCCTCCCTCCGACGCTCCCTGACCCCTGACCCCTACAGAAGCAGGGAAGCGCGGCTGGGCTCGTCTGCAGAGCTCAGCATCTCAGATGTGGCCTCTGGGCTCCGGGTGCGGTGGGTGCGGAAGAGAGAGGGCTGGGCTCTGCGTGCGTGTGCCTGTGTGTATATGTGTGGTGTGGCGTGTGTGCTGGACTCTGCGCGTGTGCCTGTACGTATATGTGTGGCGTGGGTGTGTGCACAGCGCCTTGCTTCCGGAGAGGTGTGTGTGCACACAGCCAAGTGCGTGGGGAGCCCTCTCCCTCCCGTCACAGGGCCTCCGAGTCTACTGGCTTAAGCGCTAGTTAAGGCGGTGACCCGCTCTCGGCCACCAGCTCCCACCCCTGGCCCACAGGCAGGCACCTGGCGGGCTCTCGGCGAGGGCTCACTGGATGGAGGGTGGGTCACAAACCGCCCAGCGAGGGCACAGCTGTGGCCTGGACTCACCTTGCTGGCCACTGAAGGGCCGATGGGTAAATGCCGGGGCCCTGGGTTCCCTGCTGCCTCGCTTTTTCAAGGAGCGAGCATTCTTCAGACCAGATGGAAACCACAGGTTACGATGCACCGAAGCTGTCTCAAGGACGCCCGCCGGCGGGATTCAGTGTGCAAAGAGTGCCCACCAGGAGCCTCCCGCCCGCCCTGGACCCCGGATTCTGATTATTGGCCCCTGCCCCCATCGGCACACAGCGAGCCACCACTGCCACCTGCGAGCACAGCGGCCCTTCGTGTTTTAAGACTCAACATTCATGTTTTAAAAAAACATGGATAATGATCCCCAGTGATTGATGTGTGACTTGCTGTGTTTTGTCACAGCATGGACAAAGCATGCATGCCCTGACCTAAGGTGCTGGTTAGGGGTGAATCACGTGGTCTTAGAAGCACCAAGGCCACCTTCCAGGGTCTGAGTGATTGGCTGAAATTCAGGCATTTCCCAGAAGTAACTTGCAGCATTTGCATCGCTCCCTGTTACTCTCCTTTTTGGACTCCGTGGGTTTTATGGAGTCCCCCGTACCTTAGAGCTGTGTTTCCTCCAATCCCTGAGTTGCCACACCCTTCTGGGCTTACACCGCGTGAATTTTCACATTCCTTTCAATAGTCTTCAGAAGAATCTGTTCCCATCGAGTTCCCTGTGCACGATTCTGTGGATGAAGGTGATCAGTCAGAAGTATTGGGGTGAAACTGAGGTGCCCTCAGGGGTTTCTTTCATCTTTCCTTCTCCGTGTTTTGTGTTTATGTTCACCCCTAATGGCTGAAAGGTTCAGAGAGGTCTGTTACTACAGCTCACGTGTCATCTTTGTACGATTTCTAGTGTGATACTTTAAAAAAATTTATCTAGAAAGTTCAAAATTGTGAGTTTCTGCCGTTATGATGCTTTTAGGACATACTTTGTAGCTTCAGAGGAGGCCTGGCAGGAGTCCTAATTACTTTATCTTGACAACATGCCAGCTAAAGATAAATATTTTCAAAGAAGATGATGGCTACGTCCTGGACGCGGCGGGTCTTGAGTCAGCCCAGAGAAGGGACTGGTTGTGGGATGAGCGGATGCATCGCCTCTTTGGCTCGTGTCAAGAATTCCAGACGCTGCCCGGCTCTCCGTGCTTTGGCCTAGGATTCAGGAAGCACTTCAGGTGGCCTTCAAAATGCTTTCTACCCAAACTCAGCCCCCCAGCACCTTTCCCACTGCAAAGGTGTGACCGTCCTAGCAGATTTAAAGTGACAATTTCTATAGCAAGTATTTGCACAATTCCGGTTAGAGCAGTTCTTACTAATCGTGCTTGTAAACACTGGGAATTGATGGGAAAACTGGAGTGCGTCTAGAATTTCTATTTGCACTGATTCCAGACACCAGTTGCCCTGGTGGCACCAGAGCTACAGGATAGAATGTGTGCTTAATGCTAAACAGTGCTTTCTTTTCTTTTTTTTTTTCCTCTTTAATATGTGGTACAGCCTTCACTACCAGTGGAATCTGGCATAGCTGCAGGGAGAATCTTTATGTGTGTATGTACCCGTTCATTCATTCATTCGTTCATTCGTGTGTCCATTTACTTACCAGAACACCACTTTCCTTCTGGAACCATTTCTTTATGGAAACCTACATAAAGGTTTCACTAAGTACCATAATGTTAGGAAGAAACTGTCATTCAAGAAGTTAGTGTTTCTTAAGACACGTGGCTGGTTAGAAATTGCAGTCCCTCCCCCCACCCACCGAACAGCCGCCTCTTTGCACCACTGACTTGCAGGGACCTGGTAGGCACAGCAGCCTGGTGCCGTGGTGTCCGAGAACAGGCCCCTCTGATCCCGCACCCTCCTACTTTAACGTGCCCACAAAATGCACGTCAGGAGCAACACTTCATCCAAGCTACTTGGAACGGGTGTATCCCTGCTGGGGGCTTCCTTTCAGTACAAGTTTGCATGTTGAACAGCATTTCACCCAAGACTGGCCTTCATTGTAACGCACCAAGCGAGACGGAAACAGACCTCTCAGCTGCCCGTGGGCTCCTCCACGGGCGCCTCTGTTTACCAGCGACTCTGAACTACAGCCTCGGGACGGCCCGTCAACTCGGACAAGTTCGTCAACGGCTTCTCCATCGTTGCACCCGGCCTGGGGTCTGGGCTTCCCTGAATGGGCACAGAACTCAGAGCTGGGGTGGCTCTGGGACTCACGGATTTCGGCTCCTTGTTTTTTGTTTTTTGCGGTACGTGGGCCTCTCACTGTTGTGGCCTCTCTCGCTGCGGAGCACAGGCTCCGGACACACAGGCTCAGCGGCCATGGCTCACGGGCCCAGCCGCCCCGCGGCATGTGGGATCTTCCCGGACCGGGGCACGAACCCGCGTCCCCTGCATCGGCAGGCGGGCTCTCAACCACTGCGCCACCAGGGAAGCCCCTCCTTGTTGTTTTGAGCTGTAAGTGTTTAGATTCAGGATGAGTGGACTCAACCTGTTTAAATGCTGTCAGGGCAACTCCAGAAGCTGTTTCTTTTGAGGGAAGCAGAAGACAGCGTGAGGGAGTGTGGACGCCCTCTCTCCAGAAAGGCGAACCACTCGGGTCTTCAAAGCCTGTGACGCTTGTGCTGCTTGTGTGAGAATCGAGGGTTGTGGCTGACGGGGGCTCTGAGGGTGTGGGACCAGCTGGGATGACGGCCATCTCTGCAATGCGAGTGGAAAATGATGGGGTGTCTGTTATTTTATCTCCAGGGTGAAGTTGGGGAGCAGGGCCCGGCAGGCCGACCTGGAGAGAAGGTCTGTTCCACCTTCGTTCGTTCAGTGCGTGTGTTTGTTAGTATACGCTACGCCTCGTGTCACTTGTCTCCCTGGAGCTCACGACCTTCCCGTCGTGCGCTCATTTACTTACCCCATGACGGTCGGCATGTCCTACACATCTGTCGCTGTGGTGGGTACTGGGGTCACCACCACTGGCCAAGAGCAGTTGAACAGGTGCAGCGAGTGGGGCCATGCAGGTGGGGGGGGGGCATAGGAGTCCCTCTCGCTCAGACTTGGGGGATATCAGGAGAGGGGGCCAGGAGGTGACCTCGTGGCTGATCCAGAGGAATGAGGAGTCAGGCAGCAAGAGAGGCGAAACACGGGTTCCCGGGGAGGGAGTAGCAAAGTGAGGACCACGTGGGGACTCTCCATGAGCGGACTCGCTCGATTTTGCTTTCCACGTTACCCCCGCTGAGCCAGAGGTGTCTGGGGGGCCAGACGGCAGGCGGTAGAGAGCACAGTTCCCTCACCCTGGACCACGGGAGAGCCCCTTTGCCGAGAGCCCACTGAACAGGGACGCCGTGTTCTTTCCACAGGGACAGGCAGGGCTCCCAGGCGTGAGGGGAGAGAAAGGAGAACAGGTGAGTGGCAGCAGTGTCTTCCCAGCAGGGCCACGTGCCTGTGCCCGAGGAGAGAAGCCCCCTTTGCAGTCTTCGACCCTGGGGGGATGGGTGGTGATTCAGGCTGGGACTAGAGCGTATTTCCTCAGTGTTCGTGGAAGAGAAAAGGAAGGGGATCAGGCCGCTCTGGTCCGTGGGCTGGAGCAAAAGGACGGTGGCTGCGGGGTCTCTCTGAAAAGGGTGGAGCAGCTTCAGCTGAAATTTGTGGGAACGGTTGGGGCTGTTATCTGTCAGGTGCAGAATTCGGTGCTTCACACGCAACTGACAGGCTGTCCCTTGAACTTGGTTTTCACCACGGCAGGGCAGGTTGGGAAGAAAAACACAATACTTTGCCCAAGGTCCCCTTGCTCTCACCTGGAAGAGGCGGCCGTTACACTCAGGTGAGTGCTAATGTTTCCTAATTTTATCTTTCTCTGTAGGGAGAGAAAGGGGAACTGGGACTCCCGGGACCGAAAGGTGACCGAGGTGCAAAGGTAGGAGCTCCTGCTGTTGTCCTGGTCATCCGGTCCGTGAGCCGCAGAGCCTCCCTTCTGTAGTTTCTGTGCGTTGCCTGCGGTTCAGTGGAGAGGGCAACTCCTTGGAGTCACAGTGGTGGCCTGGCGTACAGTCCTGGTTCTACCCGGTGTGTGGTTCTGAGCATCTCATCTGCCCTCCTTGTGCCTCCCTTGCTGCCTCCCTCGTGTGGTGCTGACACAAGCCGAATCCGCGGGCAGGTGGTTCCAGGAGCCCTCACGGATACCGAAATCGGTGGATGCTCGAGTCTGTTCTGTGAAATGGTGGAGAGTATTGAATACAGTCAGCCTTCAGGAGCCAGCCCACGGGGGTCGGGGCCTGCTGTGTGCCAGGATCGTGGGAAGCACTGCACGTGTAGTGACTTAGGTGACACTCGTGACAGCCGGAGAGGGGTCATGTTATCAGCAACACCCCCAGTTTATAAAGGAGGAAACTGAGGCACAGAAAGGCCAAGCCTCTTTCCCAGGGCTGCGTGAATGGAGGGTGGTGGAGCCAAGACCCGACCTCAGTCTGGGCCCAGCGTCCTGGCTCTGACCAGGTCCTCACCTCACACCAGCCTGGCCCGAGGGGAACCTGAGGAGCGGCCACCCCCCCGAGGGGCCCTGGTGCCCCTGTCCGGCACGGTGCTGTCACCTTGTTCTCCCAAGTTTGCACGCTCGTCCCCTCCAGGGTCCTGCCCTCGACCTCTCTCGACTCCCGTCCCCCTCTCTCGGGCTGAAGGCTGAGGGCTTTGTTCTGGACAGACCTGCGATCTATAAATAGAGATCCTGGAATGGAAAGAACTTTGGTGGGTGAGCCATTCAGGCCTGCTGCTCTCCTGGACTTTTCAGAAAGCAGTTTTTATTTGAGAAACTCATTTCCAGAATGCAGAGGACTCAGCGAGACCATTAAGCCCGTGTTATTGCTTTGGCAGAGTTGCCAGGGCCACAGCAGAATCACATTCAAGCTTCCGAAGAATCTGGCCTGCTTTTCTTTTCCCCTAGAGAAATATGTAATAATAGACAATTCTGGTCAAAAAAAAAATCTAAAATAAGACATTCAGGCAACACTGCCCCCTTCTGACTGTGCCTTGAGCACCCCTGCCTCAGTTCTCTGGTCCACTTTCTCCCCACCAGCCACTGTGAGAATTTTGTCCCCAGGGCATCTTGGAAAGTAGGGCGATAATGTGTCTGTGTCAGCTAGCGCTCGGAAACTGTGGAGAAGCTGGGATGGGAACTGAGGCCGGTCACATTAACTACAAAACTCAAAGACCCTTCTCCAGCCAAGCATCTTCCTCTAAGTCAGAGAGCTGCCTGGGCTGTGCCCCAGTGGCCCACTGGCCCTTCCTTCACCCCGCAGCCCTGGGGGCGGGGGAGGCTTTTCCAGAAAGGTGGCCTTGAGGCTCTCGGGGTTAGAGATGCTCTCCAACCCTCTCCTTGTTTATGTCTATTCATACGTTCCACTGGGACACGCTCAGCTTTGGTCATTTGGACTTTTTAATGGAGGGTAAATTGGTTTGGATGAGATTGGTTTTGGAGCACGAGGTCGACAGTGTCAAGAAGAGAATCGGGTAAACTCGGATAATGCAAATAGCGCTGAGAAAGGGTTCTTCTCTCTGAAGCTTCTGGAACTTTAGTCAGGGAAATGCTGCACAGTGAGTAGTTCAGGGCTTGGATTCTGGGTTTAAAGCCAGCCTGAGCCATTTGCTGGCTGTGTGCCTTTGGGCAGGCGAATGAGTGTGGTAGCTTCCGTGGAATGGGAACACGGAAGCATCTCTGTTACAGGCATTTAGACGGAGATTAGAGGCGTTAATGCCTGTAGAAAAGTAAGTCGTACCTGCGGTTAAATCCTATATAACCATAGAAATAATCATAGAAGACTGTGTAACTACATTTTATTATCATACTATTGTTACTAAGAGCAGCCTTTCCTCTCTCTAAGCCAACTTTATTCATTCATTTGTCCACTCATAACCATGAGTGGACCCAGGCCTGCAACAGGCCTGACCCTGGGCTGCTAGGAACACACCTGGGCCTCAACATCCATGTCCTGACACCATCGTGGCTCACAAGTGATGACGGGCTTTGGGGACCGCACCTCCTGGTGGAGTAGCCAGTGACCTCTTTTCCTCGGGGCAAATGGAGTAACAATTTTCTCCTCAGTGGGCCCTCGCTGACGCTCTCACTCAGCCCCCAGATGGTGCTGTGAGCTGGATGTACTATTGTCATTATTTTGCGCAGAGGAGGACGGGCTGACGGAAGTAGAATAACATATATAAAATGGTAGAGTTAGGTTTCAGGCTCAGGTGCTTCAACTCCCAAGCCTGTGCTGTTTACAGGAACGTAATAGCCACCCGTCAGGCCCCTGAGAAGAGCCTGTCCCCTTCGAAGAGGGTGGGGCAGGGCCCAGGGAGTTCCTAAGGGCGCTCAAGCCCTTGGGCACCAGTGCACAGCGTGGAGAGGTTTGCTGCACCACGTTATGGCTGCAGCAGGTGGGAAGTCACGTAAATGTCATCAACAGGGAGGTGGATCGTGTCCATTTTATTACCTTCGTTGGTTTATTAGTTCTGTCTCTCCTTTGTTTTATTTTAGTGATTGCTTTGAAGTTTCTAGTAGACGTCTTTAACTTACCACAACTAAATCTTTAAGTGCTAATATACCGCTTCGTGTATAAATGTACGAACCATATAACAGTATATCTTCGTTTCTCCCTTTTGGCTTTTGTGCCACCGTTGTCATACGTTTACTTCTACCTGTGTTCTAATACCTATAGTACATTGTTACTGTTTTTGCTTTAAACAATTGGTTATCTGTTAAAGGTGTAAATAAAAAAGAAGTATTTTATACTTAAAAAAAAAGTTGGATCATAGATCACTTTATTTCCATGTGCACCATGGAATAGTATTTAGTGATATGAACGATCTACACATACCAGCATAGATACTTCTCAAAATGAAGTTCTCATGTGTCTGAAGTATTTTATAATCTGGAATCTATCTATCTATCTCTCTATCTATCAGGTAGATGTGGGGTGGGTGATTCTGTTGTCTTGGGAAAGGTATCCCAGGACAGGCAGAGCTGGTAGAGGGTTAATGGTAATTTATCTTCCATTTCTTCATCTAGGGTGAAACGGGTCCAGCAGGCCCCCCGGGATTACCTGGAACTGTAAGTTAACTCTGCTTCTAACCCTTTCTCCTTCTGCACACATACCGCTTAGTTATAAATATCTTTTTAAGGGAGTTTGTCAGGTCCCGTAATCCAAAGATGCATAAGCTTCACTAGGAACCGCCTGTGCTTGTTGATTGATTTTCGTCAGCAAGCACAGTTACTGTTTATTAGAACACTGGCTAGACGCTGAGCGTACATACCCACCTCTTGCCTATGGGGAAACAGAGGTCCGGAGACAAGAAGCCGTTTGTCCAGGGTAAGACTATACAACACAGATATACAGCCACGACTTGTGCTTCTACCCTTCGCGTGTCTGAGGGTGGGCGTTGTGAGTTCGGGATGAGTAGTAACAGCGTGGGCTTTGGAGCCAGAATAAAAGTGGGTTTGAATCCTGGCTGTGCCATTCACCAGCACTGCGGTCTTAGACACGTTATTTGATGTCAAAAAGACTTGGTCTTCTCATCTGTTAAGAAAAAACGTTATACCTATAGCTATCTTGTGCGTTTGTAGTGAAAATTAACTGAAATAATACAAGCTACAGTGCACAGTTTCTGGTACATAATAAATATTAAATTAAAAAAAAAACGAAGGCTATATAAATATGCGATTATAGTTTGCATTTTTTTTTTTCATGTGAATGTTTCTTCCCAGCCTTGATATTCTGTGCTTTGATCGGATGATTTCGGGGGAGGTGAACGTGGCTGCAGATGCTGGCCATGGCGGGGCACGTAGGGATTGGTCATTTAGTAGCT
The DNA here is from genome assembly GCF_003031525.2 of Neophocaena asiaeorientalis asiaeorientalis. Lineage (NCBI taxonomy): Eukaryota > Metazoa > Chordata > Mammalia > Artiodactyla > Phocoenidae > Neophocaena > Neophocaena asiaeorientalis. Next base: position 19,379,717 of record NW_020172779.1, on the reverse strand, counting down.
ACAACGGGGGACTGCCTCATGTGGAGGGCAGGAGATGAGAGAGCCTGAACGCCCAGAAATCCCATTCGCAGTGTGACTAAGATGGGCCCTCCGTGGTCTTCTCTGTGTTTCATCTTGATGCCACCACTGTTTGCTCCCCACACACAGGCCCCTCAAAATGAGACGCAGTAAGCATTTCAGAGTCAAATTTAGAGTCAGAGCTGACCTTGTAACATTGTCGTTTAAGACTGGTAATATTTAATGTAGGCAAGTTTGCAGGGAATGGACACCGCCTTTTGGTGGGAGGCATACTGGTAACACTTATTTGAGAGGTTACTTGGTATTAACATATCATAACGTGTCTGTCTAACCTTCAGATTAGAGATTCCATTCCTAGGCATCTAGCCTGAAGAATTATTTGCATTGTGTGTATTTAAAAAATCACGTACAAGGATTTACATTGTGGTGTTGCTTATAATGAAAAATCACAGGCAACCTACACGACCAGAAGCAAAGAATTAACTAAACCACGGAATATGTGTATCATGGAATCCTACTTCATAAAAATTAAACACACACACATGCACTACACATATGGCTTTAAATAGATGCCAACATTCAAGAAAAGTTAAGTAGAAAAACTAGTTTATGAATTACAGCGTGTGTGAAGGCTAACACGGACTCCGCAGCCCACCTACGTGACGTCCAGCATTCACTGGCTGTGTGAACTTCATTAAGAAGTTTCTTTCTCTGACCTTCAATCTTCTTACGTGTAAAAGCAGGGCAAAAACAGATAAAACTGCTTCTTTTACTGTGAGGAATATATGAGTTAACACATATCAACAACCATCAATAATGCTTGCTGTTCTTATTTGTATAACTCTCGTGCAAAGTTACGCATTCCTATACATTCATAATTGCAGTTGGAAATAGATACAAATGGGTCTAAAACATGCTAAACTGAAAAACAGTGTTTTCTTTTGGGGACGAGACTGGGGTTTGGAGAGATGGAGGGCACGGTGTAGGAAATCCCCTTTTTTTCCCTCCTTGTTGAATTCATTGCGTTTTTGGACTAGAATCCATGATGTCCTTTTATCCGCTCACTTATATTTGAGCACCTGCTGTGAGCCAGACGTTGGCAGAGTTTGGCCGCTGTGGAGCTTAAACAGCCTCGTCAGGGAGATAAACTCTAGTCACATGGCGGCCCAGACACACGGATCCTGCAAATCATAGTAAATGCTGTGAAGGCAAAGAGCAGGTGCATAGCAAGGGGGCCTCATTTATATTTGAGTGGTGCAGAGGGAGGGAGATCTTTGAAGACAGGACATTCAAACACGAGCTCTGAAGGGTGGGCTTGGTCAGTCAGGTAAAGGAGAAGGGAAGCGCGTTCCAGGCCAGGGGAGCGGCGGGTGCGGGAGCTTTGAGATGGGAGGAAGCAGGCCGCCTGGGAAGTATTCATGCAACGCAGAGGAACGGCCGTGCGGGGGCCAGTCCATGGGGTCCTCAGCTGCTGGGACAGAGAGTCTGCATCAGCAGGGCTCCCTGGGCCCAGAGCTGAGTCCCGCAGCCTGGTTTCCTTGTCACCTGTGTCATTGCCAGCAGCCGCTGGTGGTGGAGGGATCCAGCGGTCCAGGCACAGCTCTGATTACTCGCATGGATTCTTCCGTTTCGGCCCCGCCATACCCTGAGAGGAGAATGTGTCATCCCATTTCACCGATGAGAGCAGAGAAGCTGGCAGGTGTCCGAGGTCACACAGTTTAAGGTGGAGGTGACAGGCTTTGAGCTCAGGCTGCGGGACTCCAGCGTTCCCACAGCTAACCACTGTGCTTCCCGGACTTAATACCTGCTCGGGGACTTGAAAAGAGCACGGGATCCTAACTGTCAAAACCAGTCATCGTTAAAGGAGCCCTCGGGGCTGTATTCTTTTACTCCATAAATCTGTCAGAGGCGGTTGTTAACATCGATTCAAGTCCTTCTCATTTCTGGTTTCCTTTTCAGACGTCCCTGTTCACGCCGCACCCAGGGATGCCAGTAAGTAGCAGCGACTCCCCGGTGCTGCACGGTGTCCCCCAGCCTGGCTCGCGATGTCCCCGGGGGCTCTGGGAGCTGGGCCCGGGCTGTGTCCTAACTCTCAGCCCCTGCGTCCCAGTCGCTGCCAGGCATCTGGGCTTCCCGACCTTGTCCTGGCAGCCAGTGGGGACAGACCCTGCGAGGAACCAGCTCCAGGGTCGGACAGGAGGTTCCAGGGGCCTGGAGGCTGCCTGCCAGTAGCCAAGGGCGAAGGCCAGCCCTCTCTTTGGGTAACGTTACCTCCTCACTCCACAGAGAGTGGCTGGTGGTCCCGAGCAGGACAGAGTCACGTGGGCTGGCAGAGGACCAGAGGGCAGAGCAGGCAGTTCAGTGGGTGTCTGCAGTGAGGGGCGCCGGGCCTGGAGGGCCTCGAAGGGACAGGTTGAGAGGGGCAGTTCGGAGGCCGGAGGGGACCCAGCCTGAATGGAGTGTGGCTGGTGGAGGGACAGCTTGTGGCTTCTTGTGAAGATGAAGACGCTTGACCGAAAAGGATGCTCGCCATGGCCGCAGCCTCCAGGAACCTTTCCCTCCTCTCTCCACGAGCAGTCCCCGTGGAAATAAGCGTGTTCAGGGGCTCTGCCTGCCCTGAGGTCAGCAGACAGCCTCCTGTGGCTCCTTTGCTCTCAGGGACGTGGTTCTCCCGCTGTTAGGACTTGACCCGCCACACCGTGCGCGGCGGCGGAGGGGCTTGTGTGGAGGATCCACCTGTTTCCACGCTTAAGTAGCTGTGACTTAAGAAGTTCAAAAGGACCCTGTATCTGATGGAAAAGAACAGAGTAGAGAGAGAGAGAGGCTGAGTCGGTGCCAGAATCACTGCGGAGGGGGGAGGATGATTTTGAGCTGCTTCGGAGGAAGAAGCGAGGGCGGGAGGGCCGTCACGGGGCAGTGCGGCTGCAGAAGTGCTGGGAGATGCGGGGGGAGCAGGCTGGGCCTCCGGCTGGGTCCTCTCCTCTCTCAGAGGAAGGGCTCAAAGGGACAAGGCGGCAGAGCCTCGAACGCGGCAGATGCAGTGCAGGCATAGCTGTGACCGTCCCTGTGCCCAGGGATGGCCTGTGGCTCGGAGGAGTGAAGCTCCTCGCAAAGGACCTTCCTGGACTTAGCAATTGAGACTTGGTTGTCAGCCACGAGGCCCTGGCCGAGCCCCACCGTCTTCCTCGTCCAGGACCACACGCACCTACTCGATGCCTCTGGGTCTCCCTCCCTCACGCCCACCCTGAGTCCCCAGATCTTAAGGCAGACCTGCACATCCAGCCTCTGCTTAAAGGAATTGCTCCATAAAAGATGAGTTCCAAGGTGCTCCCATGGGAGGGGACTGAGAGAGAGCCAGAGGTCTGCCCAGCCTCCTTTCTGAATCGCAGTGGTGCCGCCTTCCTACAGGGTCGGAGCTGTGCAGAAACCAGGAAGTCACTTTAAAATGCAAAGCAAGGAACCTGTGTCCATGAAAAAAAAAAAAGATTCATTGTGGATTGTTGCATGAATCCCTCTGGGGCTGCCTCATTGCCATGGTAACCGTGTTGTATTGATGGTTTTGAAAGATGTTCTTCTGTTTGATTTCTCCTTGCTCTCAGCTGTGTGCCTCCCAGCCCCTGCACAGGGGGAGGGGCCACGAGATTTGGAGGGGGGGCAAAGTTTGCAGCATGATTAAGAAGGGGAATAAAAAGGGGGAGGAGGGCTGGAAGGAGAGCCCCTCTTCCTGCCGCTCCAGGATTGAGAAACCTTCTGGGGATGTCAGGGACCTCAGCTGGGGCGGCCTCGAGGTAGCAGGGTGATGGTAGTTTGTGGAGAGCAGAGCAGGGGCTGTTAGATGGTGAGCAGGTCTGGAGATGCCAGAGAGGAGAAGGGAACCCATTCCTTAGCTGGAGGAGGGAGGGCCAGGCAGCCTCAGGCTTGGAGACATTGCCGTGAAGAACTTACGTGAGGCTTTGTAACTGGTTTAGAAGCAGCCACCTCGGGAAGGCAGCCTGACTCCACCCCCTCAGCCTGCAAAGGATTCCCAGACGCCCAGCCAGTGCCCTGCGTCTGCTGAGCGCAGAGAGGGGATTTGGCTGGGCTGACATCACCAAGGAGGCATTTGGGGGAGAACGACGCTCCTGCATTCCGCATTCAGCAGCTACTGATGGGCACCTAGTGTGCACCCCTGCAGTGAAGACTCTGCCTCCTGGCTCTCAGGCCCTGGGTAGAAATGCCTTGAGCATCTTGCCTGTGAGCCCCCAGGGTCTCTCCTCTATCCTGGCCTGACCACTCCTGGTTCCTGAGCCCGCTTCCTGCCACCCACTGTTCCTTCCCCCAGCTGGCAGAAAGCATGTGCAGACTCCTTCCCTGTGCGTCACCCAAGTCCATCCCGCAAGCCCTTTCCTCTTTGCAGATTGTGTCTCCAGTGACTTGTGGACCAGACAAAAGAATTTTGCAAATCCCCCAGCCCCCCACGGGAACTTTTCTAGGAGGAAACCATGCTAGAAATAAGGGTATTGTTGTCTGGTGACTGGAGCCAGAGTGCGTTCTTCTGAGCTGGTGGGAAATGGAGATTCTAGAAGGAATGAGCTTGCCTCTGTTGAGAACCTCATTTAATCCAGGCTCTCCGAGGTGTACCGTGCAGATCCCACTCAACAGCTGATGCAGAGGGAGTGGCGCCCCCAGCCCAGGGCCGTGCAGACACTAACTCGGGGATCCGTGATGAGCTTGGGGGAGGGCAGGCAGGAGCCTCGGGGGCAAGGTCTCCAAAATCTGCCCATGCGTGAGTAGAAAGCGGCGTGGAACCTGCACAGGGCAGTCGCTGGCTGTGCTGGCTTCTCCTCCAGCGAAGGGGCGTGTGCAGGACAGGCAGGTCCGTGCGGCCTGACCTGAGGGTGGGCTGAGCACGTCTGCTGTACTCTGCTTCCCCACCGACAGGGAGAACAAGGGCCCAAAGGAGAGAAGGGCAATCCCGGCGCGCCTGGGGAAGCGGTGAGTGCCCCGGGCTCTGCGCCCCGTGCCCCTGCTGCTGCCTCTCGGCCCTCACTCTGGGCGGCTGGTTAGACGGGACGTCTGAGGGCTGAGCGGCTGCAGCTCTGAACTGTGCACAGGAGCCCGCCGAACTGAATGTGGCCCCGTCCTCCTCCCTTAGGGTCCAAGGACACCCCCTCCATGGATCTCAAATTATGCCCACTGCACGTGTCCATACCTCCCCCATCTGCCCGGAGCAGGGGTGTGACCTAGTCCATTGATAGGTTGTTTCATTTCAGGGATCACAGGGTCATCCTGGAGAACTGGGGCCTCGGGGACCCATTGGACCACCGGTAAGAAAACTCTCTGTCCACCTGTTGGCTCCTAGACCCGAAAGCCCCGCCAGCGCCTCCATCCCTCGCTGGCCCCTCTCACCTGGCATTCCTGGAGTGTCCACCAGGGGGCACTGCCACAGGCACTGCTGGGACTGTGAGTCCAGTGCCCTGGGGCAGAGAGGACCTCACAAAGCGCCCCAAAATGCAGCCCCCGGGGGCGGGCCCCGCCTCTGGGGCCCAGGATGTCGCTGCTCTGTCGCTGAGGTGTCGGTGTCGGTGAGCTGGGCTCCCGCCACGCGCTCCCTCCCCGACTCTGTGCAGCCGCAGCAGCCGTGCTGGGGACCAGGGTTCCCCGAGGCTTTTCAGCGGCGGGAGGTGCCCTCCTCCCTCCCAGCCCCGATTGGCAGCTCCAGTTTACATGACACCTAGTGTGTGTTAGCGTCTGGCTCGCATTTCCCTCAGTTTTGGCTTCGTAACTGGCTCTTTGTTGGGAGTTGCTGGTGTTCTCTGAGAGTTCCGTGGGAGCGGCCTGTCTGGGCTCAGACGCCACGGGCCGCCGGCTGGCTGTGTGTGCCCCGGGCCGGGCTGTCCCTCTGAATACGTCAAGATAAAGGGTGGGTGCTGCTGTCCCGGGGGTGGGGAAGACGGAGTACAATAGCGGAGGCCAGGAGCTGTGATCTCTGCACCTTTAGACGCGCTCCCTGTCCTTCAGTTCGGATCACCTAATTCTGATGACGAAGGTGCCCTGACGTCCCCGCGTGGGGCCGAGGACGGCGTTGCCTGTGGCTTCTCACCTCCCCTTTTTGTTTCACGTGCAGGGCGCCAAGGGACAGGAAGGCGCGCAGGGGCCACCCGGAGCAGCTGGGAACCCCGTGAGTCCTCCCGGGTCCCACAGGAGGGGGTCTGGGCCAAGCACCTCCCCCCGCCCGGGCTCCCAGCTCTGGGCAGAGTGTGGGGAGGGGGCCGGGAAAGCACCGTCCACGCTAGAGGGATGGCTGGGGCTGGAGCCTCCTGAGCAGCCAGGACCAGAGACGTGCCGGCCTCTGCCACGTTCCCAGCATCTCAGGGCTTCGTCCACATGCCAGCCCCGAAAGGAATCTCCTGCACACACATGGGTGGCGCACACACGGACACACGCAGACGAGTTTGTCCCTCTGAGAAGCACGCCCACGTGCACATCCACACGTTTGGAAACCGAGATGCACACGCACCGTGGTGCGCACACACATATGTACACCCGTATAAGGACATGCACACGTATAAACGCAGTTCCGGCAACTCCAGGAAGACGAGCACACGGGTACCCTCACGCGCTCGCTGCTCCTGGCCCGCCTCCCTCAGGCCCAGAATCTCCGTGGGTCGGCACTCGTGCCCCTGAGCTCTGACTAGCGTTGCGTCTACCGGAGCGGAGCCCCGAGCCCAGGCTTCTCCGGGGAGCTGACAGACTCCCGCGGGGACTCCCGGGAGGGGCGGTGGCATTAGAGCAGCAGCAGTGCCAGGCAGGCAGGACCGCAGGCCCCACGTACCCGGCTGCAGTCTGCTCGCACGGCCCAGCCCACCGTGCATGTGACTTAGTGGGAACGGGGTCAGCCCCGGGAGCTGGGCGGCGTGGACGTCGCAGAGAAGGGGCTCGCGGTCAGCTCCTCCGTGCTCCCGGAGAGAGACCCGCCCGAGCGCAGCCTGCGGGAGAGGGAAGCCGAGCGCAGGGGCGCGGGCGGCAGGAGAAGTGCAGGGAGGCCCCAGTACTGGGAGTCCCCTGCGTCCCCGACTCCCTGGTGGTCACCCATCTGGAGTGTCCTCATCCACCTCTCCCGTCATACACTCGTCCAGCCACCAGTGTTCAAATCCACCTCCTCCAGGAAACATGCCCTGATTCGCCAGTCAGATCCAACACAGGTACGCACGCACACGCACGCACACGCAAGCTTTCCCCCCTCAGTGCCGGAACAGCCCCGGCATCTTCAGAGGGAGCCAGGGCGAGAGCAGTGCTGCCGAGGCCCGCTCAGGCTTCTGCCACCATCCCCACCATGAACTCCCCCTCGGCCCTTCACCAGCGGTTGGTCACCAAGCCCAGGTCGTTCCTCCTGGCACCTTCTCCAGGGATGCCTCTTCCTGTCCAGCCCAGGGCTGCCTCTCGTGTCCTGTCTCGTGCCCTTACGGTCGACCTGCGTTATCCCGGAGCATGTTTCTCTGCAACGCAGGTCTGAAGGGTTTGTCCCATTTTTGGGGTTTCCTTTCCCCCAGGCTCTGAGGATAGAGGCCAAACCCCACCCGAGACACGTGCATGTTTGGACCCGGCCTTCCTTTCTGTCCGCCCCGCCCAGCACACACTCCACCTCTGCCGCCTGTATGCTGTGGTCTTAAGGAAGGTCCTAGGCTGCTTCTGTCCTCCTGTCTCCCACCTCTGTGCCGGAATCCCACTCATTTGAGGCTTGGCGAGTTGGGGTGCACCCGGACGGGAGGTTCATCTTATCTGTGGAGGGAGTTTCAGGTTAGAAACGTTTCCAGCAAATCAGGGAGAATTGAATAGAAGGCAGGTTTGGAGGGAAACTGGGGGAGCTGCTTATAATCAATACCTTGGGCCTTTCTAACCTTCTTTTGTCTCTTAATAGGGCGCTCCTGGACCTGTAGGTCCCCCTGGTTCCAGTGGCCCCCCAGGAAGTGTGGTGAGTAATCGGGGTAAGGGGAGAGGGCAGGGACACCAACACTGGTTGTGGCTCCACAGTGCCCATCTCCTGAGTTAACTCATTTATCCTCCACAAAACTCAGGGGTGTAGGCATCCTTACTCCCATTTCACAGATGGAAGAACTTGATGTCCTGACGAAGTCACCTAGAAAGTTACCAACCTGAGGTTCTCGGTAACTCGTGAGGTCTCTGGGTGGTAAATGAAGCTATGGTAACTGCAGAAAACTGTGAACGTCACTGATGTTGGAATCAGCATCAGAGTTTGCCTTGGAAGAAACAAAATGAACCTACAGAAGGGGAAGAGGCCCTGACTTTTGGGCTGCCCAGGTTCTGGCCACAGCTCTGCCACTAACCGGCTGTCAGGCCTCCGTGAGGGGCTCCTGGAGGCCTCCGCTTTTTCATCTTCAGGATGGAGAGCGCGGGCTGTGCAGGTTCACCCTTAACCTCCTGCTGCACTTGACTTATGGAGGCAGCTTCCCCCATGGGGGCCCCAGGGGTCTGCTTTAAGGACCCCAGCTTTAAGGTCCACCTGAACATTGATTTCAGCTGTAACGTGTGCGATGAAACACCCAATGGCATCTAGTCAAGGGTAGCAGAGAGCTGTGCTCCTGAAATAGATTGAGACCAGTCCCGTTCAGAGGACAAATGTGGGCATATACGTGTGCCGGGCACTGTTGTAAGGGCTTTACACGAGTTCGTTCGTTGACTCCTCGGGACCCTGGGAGGTGGATATTAGTATTGCCCCCATTTTATGCAGCAGGAGACTGAGGCATGTGGTTAGTGGTCGCCGTGGATACTGCTGGACCCTTGCCTGTACCATGTCACCCTCCCCACTGCAGTGCCAGCCACAGACTTCCAGGAGCCAACCTTGCATTCCTCTGTCTGAGGGTTTCCTGTGGCTTTTAGAGACCTCACTGTGCAGCCACATGACATGTGGCCAGGAACACCACCCACCAGCAGAGGCATCCCTGGCTGATGGGTGTATAAACGGCCCGGCTTCTCCACTCCTGGTGGAGCCACTCTGAGTGTGTGTCCTGCGTTGGCCCCCAGAGCCCCCAGCAGGACCGAGCTCCAGTTACACGAACGTGTCGCTCCCTGCCTGTCCTCCTTTCTCATGTCCCTGCTGGTGCTTCCATGGAACACCTGCACCTGAGCCTTGTCTCAAAAACTCAACCTCTGGGGGACTCTGAAGACACAGGTGGAGCAGGTCAATGGTGCCAAGGCCATGTTCTTAGGTCACCCTTCTCCTCCCCGAGGTCCCCTCTGAGAGCTGCAGCCCAGGGCGGGCAGGGCACCGGGAAACACATGTCTGCGTGGTTAGAGGTCTCGTGTTCAAGGTTGAGTGACAGACCAGGGGAGGAGCAGCTGAGGCAGGCTGGGGGAGGTGGCGGCGAGGAATTTAAGCCGGGGTGGGGGGGGACGAGTGGGGACAGAGCTGTAATCATTAACTGAAAGGGGCTGATCGCCCTTCTCTGGGGGCGGCAGCACTCCTGAACTTCACCCTGTCAATAACCCCTCTTTCTTCAGGGCCCCCCGGGCACCAGAGGCCCCCCTGGGAAAGATGGGGAGCGCGGCGAGAAGGTAAGGTGCAGTGTGATCTCTCTGCACAGCAGCTGTTCTCAGCTTCTCAAGAAGCAGGGAAGGAGGAGCCAGCCTGCCCAGACCTGGTTTAGCACCCAGGGTCCGAAGGGCTTCTGAACAGAAGGGTAGGAGGGGCCCTGCAGTCCTCTTGTTTAACCCTCACAGCGGACCCGTAGGGTAGGTGGATCCCCATTTGACAGAGGTGGGGACCGAGGCTCTGAGAGATTAATTCAGCTCTCCTACGCCCTGTAGCTAGTGAACCACAGAGCTGGTCGGTCTGACTCTAAGTCCATTTTCTCTCAGTTCAGCGCACCAGCTTCGCCCTCCCACACCTTTGTGTGCACAGTTAAACCTTCCTGAGTTATGAGAAAGAGCTTTGTTTATTAGGAGGAAGAGAGACACCGTGTCCCCCCAAAACGCCAACACCCCGGGGGCAGAGAGGGAGGTCCCATGGACTTCCGCGATCCCACGCCACGTTTCCCGAGCTCACGTTTTAGGAAGCGTCTCCGAGGGGTACTCCTGACTTCTCCTGGCATCTAGTGGGTGGAGACCAGGGATTCTTCTAAACTGTCACAGGACGGCACCCCCGTCTCAACACAGAGCGCCCGTCCTGAATGTCAGCAGCGCCGGAGCTGAGAAGCCCGGACTGCAGGCACCCTCTGACACCTGCATGTTCTCGTGTGTAAAATGGAGACACTGACCACAGGTGGCAAGGAGGAACTGAAGCACTGATGTGTCAGAGGGCGCGGCAGAGGGCCGGTGATGGGGGCTGACGGCGGTTCGCTGTCTCGAGCCACCACGTGAGGCTTCGCCCCCAGGAACAGGTGTCTCGGCGTCTCCACGGCGCCCGATGCCTCCTCCGCAGAGGGCCCCTCCCGGCACTGCAGTGTCTGAACTTGATGCAAATCCCTTCACGTCCACCTCGCCTGAGACCTTTGAAAGGAGTGATCATTTTACCTTTCCTATTTTGGCAAAATGCAACAAGGATAAATAACAAAATTTTACACTCTGGTGGGAAGGCTCAGTTTTAAAACACGTACTTCAGAGAAGAAAATGATTCACTGCAGAGAAAAATGATCCACCAACCTGTGGAAAATATCCTTAAGCGAGGGAAAACAACCTGGCCCATCGGGCTTTCCTTGATTACACCACGTCTGAAGGATTAGGCTCTATTCGGGGACGTAAGTGGGGCACTAACCCCTTAGGAGGAGCTTAGAAGGGGGTTAGAAGAGGTTTTTGAGGACCCGTTGAGCAAAGATGAGAAAAGCTGTGAGCCGTTGGCTCATTCAGCCTCAAGGGGGAGCCCAGCACTTCTGCTTGTCTGAGCAGAAGGCTGGGCTGAGGTCCAAGACCCAGGGCTGCATTTGGAAGGGCACTTCCCTCCGGTGCTCTGCAAAGTGGTGAAAATCCCGGACAGCAGGATGTGTCCAGTGGCTGGCCCGAGGCTTGCAGAAGCTGACCCCGCCCCGGGCCTGCAGGCAGGTCCTCTCCATCCCTTGCTTTGCCTCTCCTTGGGACATCGTACCTTACCTCACCTCTGCATCAAATGTCAGAGGCGGTCAGACGGCAGCCTAGGCCCGAGAGAGCCCTGCCCTGGGAAAGGGAGCTCCTGCCGCTCATGTGGTTACCCCGCAGCGTTCCACAGCCAGGGCTGCTTCGGGGCTCCTGGCTTTGTGGTCAGAAAGGGTGAGCAAACTCCAAGCCCAGCTCCCTCATTAGATCCTGTCTGTCTGTCTCTCCCCACTTTGGAGCCCCGGGCTGTGTTCACATCGCTGAAAGTCTGTCATGTGAAAAGGGATTGGATTTCATCTGTAGAGCTCCAAGGTTGAATGCCAAACATCTGGAAGATTTCAGAGAGGGTTGGCTGAAAATAAAGGCACACTATGTAATGGAACTGCCCAATAAAGGGATGAACAGCCTGAGAAGGTGGTGAGCTCCCTGCTCTCATAGGAGTCCAAACAGAAATGGGAGGACTGCCTGGAAGAGGCACACATGATGGTTTCCTGCAGTGGGAGGAAAGTTGGACTAGAAGACGACTAGCATCCTTCCTATTCCCATGTTCCACGTTGTATAGTTTGCAAAGGCCGCTGGAACAGCGTATCACAAACTGGGTGCCTTAAACAACAGAAACTTACCGTCTCACCATTCTCACTGTGTCAGGAAGTCCTAAATCAAGGTGTCAGCAGGGTTGGCTCCTCCTGGGGGCTGTGAGGGAAGGATCTCTTCCAGGCCCCTCTCCTTGGATTACTGATGGCTCTCTTCTCCCCGTATCTTCACGTTGACTTCCCTCTCCACATGTCTGTGTCCAAATGTCCCCTTCTCGTGAGGACACCAGTTCATACTGGATTAGGGTCCGTGCTACCCTAGTATGACTGCATCTTAACTAGTTACATCTGTGAAGACTCTGTTTCTAAATTGAGGTACTGGGGTTAGGGCTTCAGCATATGAATTTTGGGGGACACATTATACAACCCATCTTTCTATGCCCTCAGAAGGGGTGGGCTTTCTGAAGCAGGACATCACCAGGAAGCCCACCAACCCCCTTCAGGTTGGCTCACCACTGAAAAGCTTACTCTCTGCATGTCACTGATCCTGGACGCTGTCCGCTTTTCCTTCCAGGGAGCAATGGGAGAAGAAGGAAGCCCAGGGCCAGGTGGCCCCAGGGGCGATCCTGGTGCCCCTGGGCTCCCAGGGCCACCCGGAAGAGGGAAAGATGGAGAACCGGTAAGTGTCGGGTCCAGGGTTTCTGTGCCCATGACGACCAGGCTGGAATTAGAAGAGAAAAAAAGAAAAGGCTCACTGGTCAACCTTTGCAGAAGCGGAGTCATAGCCAGTGAAAGCAGGTGGGCTGGGAAAGGGGTCTTGGGTGGGGGAAGCGTCTTCTCCTGTCCCCTTTAGGCCAGCGCAGCAAAGTCCCCCGCGGACTGCTGGCCGCGTGCCAGGCTCCAGGCCGGACGCTGGGGACACGGAGATGGGTGAGCGCCTGTGCTGTTGAGATGCTCATGAGACAGCCAGGCAAACAGATAACCATAGCTCAGGCAGTCCTGGAGTGCACATCCTGGAGAAGGGCTTCCTGGTCTGTGTAAGTCTGGGGAAACCTTGCACAGGAAGTGGCATCTGTGCGAAATGTGAAAGTTGGAAGAAATTACTTTTTAGGCAGAACAGCACAGAGAGGGTGGTCCAGACAGGTAAACCGTATGTGGAAACGCATGAGAGCGTTGTGTGCATGGGGACTTACAAACGTGTTAGAGTGTCACGGACACGAAGTGAGATGTATTAGTAAATTTTGCTGCAGTAATGAAGAACCCCGAAATCTCAGTGGCTTTCAGCCCTTAGCACTACATGAGGACACAGGGACCTTTCCTCTGTACAAGACAGGTCACGATGAGAGTCCCGTCCACCTGTGGCCCCCCACGGCACAGGGTAGATGGGTAAATGCTCACTCATGGTCCCATGGTTATCTTTGTGCCATTCATTTTCCCAGGGACTTCGTGGACCACCTGGATCACCTGGACCTCTAGGAACTAAGGTAGGTTTATCTAGCGAGCCGTGGATGCCATGGGTTGCACTTAGGGGCCAAACAAAATTTGATCGTCAGCATCTCTGGTCACCTCAGTTTACTTGCATGCTCGTCACCTTCCGCTTAACTAAAGGCTCTGTGACTCTGAACTGTGACATTAAAGTAGTTGCCACATAACTGTTGCTTAATAAATGCTTGCAGTGCAATCAAGTTGCAAAAGATGCTTTCAACCAGCAAAGCAACAGGTCTGTCTTGTATTATTAGTTTAATTGGGGACACAAACGATCCCCAAATTTCAGATGATTAGCACGGGAAGAGTCTATTCCTCATTCACAGCGTGACGGGAGCTGTGGTGGGTGAGGAGTCCTTGTCTACCTGTCCGTCCAGAGCCCCGTGTTCCTCCAGTCCAGTGCCACCCCTTCCCCTGGGACTTCAGTGTCTCCCAGAGCCTCCGTATGCGGTGGCAAATGAGGGAAGAGACGGTAGAGGATCTTGGGGAAGGATTTTGTGGGCCAGGCCTGGAGGTGATCGCTCATTTCCACCAGACTCCTGACGCTACGGGGGAGGGGCGGTTGTCCTCTAGCTGGGCCCTGGGAGGGAAGGCAGACGCTTTGGCAAACGGCAGGCGTCTCTTGTTCAGTACACTTGCAGCCACAGCTCAGAAGACATGACTTCACCCATCAGGGAGTGTTCTTAAGAGAACTTTCCTGAGTGACTAGGGAAGTTTTCCTGGAGTTATTTTCACAGCGAAGCAGTCGTTCATTGAGTCAAATGCATCAATTAACAATACACTTTTTATCTCATCCATTGCATGTCCACTGAGCCTCTGCCGCGTGTCAGACCTGTAGGTGGGCTGTGGGGTGACAGGGATGGGTGTCACGTGTTCCCAGCCCTCTAACAGCTCAGGAGCCGGGGGAAAAGCAGACTCACAAGTGCTGAGATAGAGGGAGGCTGAGGCACAAGTGAGCTCAGAGGAGCCTCCCGACCCAGCCTCGTTTGACCGTGGAAGGCTTCTTGGAGGAGGTGATGTTTCTCCTGATTTTGAAGTGCATGTAGCCACTGGAAGGGGAAGATGAGGAAGGAGTTCTCTGCAGGGTACTAACGTGGGAGAAGGCCGTGGGAGCGTGAAATAGAATGTGTTCAGAGTAGAGCGTGTGCTTTAAATGCACCCGCAGCCAATGAACCATCACTTGACCAGCTCAAAGGCATAAACTTAAGAATGCGTGTGACAGGGCTCGCTTCGGCAGCACATATACTAAAACTGGGACGATACAGAGAAGATTAGCATGGCCCCTGCGCAAGGATGACACACAAATTCGTGAAGCGTTCCATGTTTTTTGGCTGAGTGATTCTGTAAATAGTTAAATAAAATTTAATAAGTAAAAAATTAAATAAAATGCAGTAAAGTTTAGAATTTATGTACAAAAGGAATGTGTGTGACATAGTCAGCGATAGACATTAGAGGGTTTATTTTTTGCTTTAGTTTAACGTATATTCAAAATCACATAAATTAAAGAATTACTGTATAATTATGATATTTTTATCCACTTACATATATTTATGAAAACAGTTTTAAAAATTCTTTTTATGTGCCTTTGGTGTCATGGCCCGTCATCCCTAGACCCACTTTCTGAGTCAACTAGCACTTTCCCAGATCAGGTCACCATCCATCCCAGTCAAGTTATTGAAGATATAACACATTGGGAGCCCATACGTGCTGCTCTTACTGGACGTTTTATCTCAAGGCCCAGATACCCATTGTTTTTTTTTTTTATTCCTTTTATTCTACAGTTGTGTCTTTGGGATCTGAGGAACGTAACCGCAGAGCATGTTGTATTTATTATATGTAAAAGGCTTGTTTACAGTAATAACCAGGACATGGAATTTGAGGCCTCAGGAATAACTGCAGTGTCTGTGTTCAACTTTCTTGCTTCCTGACTTTTTCTGCTATTTGGGCAGGTGACCTCTGTAACTGTACCAAATTTGCACTGATTGAGGTCATAGGAGGCTGACGTGCATCCCCCTGATAGCGACTTTGTAGTTCATGATCAAAGGGGGAAAAACGAGAGAGTTCTCTGAGCAAATATTTGGCAACTCCCCAGTTTCTGAAGAAAAAAAAAATTGGGAACAACTTTGCCTGAATTTGAGGGCGTGTAAGATAGTTCCCTGTACCTGGAACAGTGGGAGTGTATGGAAAGGAGCAGGAAGCAGGACCAGATTCTGGAGGCCCTGTGAATTAACAGCCAACTGAAGGCGTGTCTCCGAGGTTCCGCTGTGATGCTGTGAGCCCAGAGTCTGACTGGCAGCGCTCCTGTGCTCTCAATTTCCCCCCCTAGAGGAGGACCTTCAGGACCTGGAAGGAAGGCAAGGGCACTGGAAAGGGCACCAGAAATGGGAGATGGGGAAGATGGCTTAAAAGGTCCTTTTCTCTGTGATATTTCTGAGGTTGATGAAATCTTTCTCCCAGGCAGTTTGGGCAAAAATGATATAATGCAAATAAAAATAGTTGTCTACCTCTGCTTGTCACAGGTACATGCTCTGTAGATGTTAGTGACTCTTACCATTAGATCGCCCCGTGGAGTCCGCTTCACGGTTGCAGCATGAAGGTGGGGAACCTGTAGGCAAGTTGCTGGAGAGAGAGCCCAAGTGGAAGTGGGAGAGGCAGCAGTGAGGAGTAGAGAGGAAGGCTGAGACCCCGGGGTGTGAGGAGTGCAGGGGGCCTTGCCCTGGGGTCCAGTTGACCAGCCAGTTTCAACTCCATGGGACCCACGGTAAGTCGTGCTGTCCCTTTGGCCAAACACATCTTCCTGTTTCAAATGTGAGATGTGTAAACAGATGACCCTTTCAGTGTTAATATTGTATAATATATATTTGTAAGTTAGAATGTAGTTTAGAATGAAGGTTTCCCTAGTCAGCTGGGAAGGTAAATTGGAATTCAGGTCTTTAGTTGTAGAATGGGGGGCCCATGGGAGGGACCAGGAGGGAGGAAGGGGACACAGAGAGAGAGAGAGAGAGAAAGGTAGCAGGGAGCGTTCAGCAGTGTGCCTTGCCCAGGCACTGTCCGTGGTTCCTGGTGCTGACTGAAAACCCCTGGGGATTTCAGGGTGGGTGCTACAGTGTATAAGGGTTTTCCTGGGCACCTCCTCAGCCCTTCCTAATTGCTTACAACTGCAGGAAGACTCTTAAAGATGCCTTTCCTTCTCTTGGGTGGACTTACTTCTAGCAAAATGAACAGACTTTGCCTTCATACAGAACTGGGTTAGGATCCCAGCTTAGCTACTTGCAAGATAGATGACTTAAGGGCAAGTGGCTTATTCTTTCAGACTCTCTTCCTTTTCTGCATAAAGGAGTAAAGCATAGTTAACCCCCAAAGGGCTCCTGTGGATAAGTGATCTCACAGCACATAAATGTTCAGTAAATGTCATTCTCCTTCCATGACTTCACACCTCTCTTCCCTGAACAGTGTTGAACTGGCCCAGAACGTTTTGCAGCCAAAACAGATACTCCAGTCGGTATTACGGATTACAGCTCACGCGCCCCTTTTTCCCCAATCAGGCGCCTTCTTGCTTTTGCTGACCAGGCTTTAAGGTCTTTTGCCCTTTTCTTGAAAACACTTTCTCAAAGTTTCAGTCCATTAAGCTGTGATGTGTAGTTGCTTGGGGTAAATGTTAGCATCACAAAGGGGCATAAACATACCAGGGCCAGGCCTGGCGACCCTGCAGCAGCGATCAATCAGTGTGACTCAGATCCTGGGCTGGGCTGGGAGAGGTCTTTCATCATGTTCCCTCCTGGGAAAAAAAAAGTTGATTTTGGTCAAAAGCAAAATTTAGTACCTGACAAAATGTGAGTGATGAGAGGTTCATTCATTCGGGCGTTCAGGAATTGGCTATTAAAGGGCTATTCCAGGCCCTACACTGGGCATTGTGGATGCGAAAGCGTGTAGAGATTGTACCCAACATAGGGTCTGACTCATTTTTGGTACTTTACAAATATTTGTTGGATTAATGGTTAAAGGAGTGAATGGATAGTTTTCTTCTTCTTTTAAGACACACAGAAGTCAGAGGGTCAGACAGACAAAATGGGAGGGCAGTGTGTTAAGATTAATGAGGATATATTCGAATACCTTCCGGAAGGCAGAGAGGAGGGCAGGCGGAGGTGGGTTTATGGAGATGGAGTGATTGGGCTGAGTCTTAATTGGTGGGGAAGTGTTTGGAAGCTTAGAACCTGGATCAGACAACATCCCCACGAGGGGAACAGCTGGTGCAAGAAGCAGGGGTGTGAACAGACCGCATGGAAAAATTCAGATTCCACCGTTGGTGTGATTTAGCCTTCAGTGGTTAGGGTTTTGTGCTGCGTATGAAATAGAGCCTTGGGAAGAAGGGGGAAGTCACGATAAGACAGAAAGTATAGGAAGAAGTTTACATTAACCACTGTGAAGAGGAACGGGTGCAAAACAACATGGATATTTCTGACATTTTTGTGTGCTTAGTTTATTTTCTGTCTTCTGATGCGGCTGATAAAATATAATTATAAAATACTTCATGTTATATGGTTTCTTACCTTGTAAATGAGTCTACGGAAGATACATGGGAATTTGGTAGAATGTTCTTTTTTTCCCTAATTGATGAGGATCTTAAGGTGCCAGAGAGGTTATGGCATTTCTGCAAAGTCACAGGACCAGATTGACATTGTTCTGTTAGGAACGGAGCTTGGGTGCACTTGCCTGATTCGCGGCAAAGCCTCTCTACAGACACCGGGTTGTGGTGAAGGAAAGTAGTGTTTGTTGCCGGGCCAAGCAAAGAGGATGGGCGGCTAGTGAGACTTGAACCCCTGATGGCTTTCAGACAAGGGTTTAAAAGCAACGGGAAGGTGAGGGTCGTAGGGTGTGTGATCAGCTCGCGGACATTTCTCTCATTGACTGGTGGTGAGGTGGCAGGGTGATGTTTGGGGATCTCAGTCATCAGCCTTCTGGTTCCAGCCAGTCTGGGGTCTACATGCTTGTGGTCAGCATCCTCTAGTGGGTGGGCGTCTTTATTTCTGCAGAACAGCTCGAAGGTGCGTGTCAGATGGTTACGTATATCCCTTGAGGAGGAACTAGGAGTCCTGAGGCTGTTTCATTGCTCAGCTGTTGTACGGGTTACCATAACTTTTCTCGCTTAACCGCTGTTCCTTTGTGTCTGCTTCCCCTCTCTTCCCTAATCGGTAACTGCTTGAGTCTGCTCTTTGGAACTCGGTGAAGGCCAAAGAAGTGAGGACACGACCTGGAGGGGGTTGTACCGGGGAAGGTACAGGGTCCTGTTCAGTTTCAGGCCCGCCTTTTCTTTGATACTCTTCATTCCTGAGAGAAACAGGGGCAGGGCAAGAACGGGAATAAAGTTTGGGTTGGAGAGAGGTTAGCCATCAACTCACGGGGGAACTGGATTTTAGGGGAGCTCGGTTTCAGTCCTAAGACTGGACTTGTCATCACCTGACGGCCAGTTTGACGTCTTCTGCCTCATCCTCTCGCTCTTACAATGTGCTGGTGAGGGACGCGGCACTGATCGTGTTCATTCTTAGTTCATTACCCTTTTCCCACATTTGCCTTATTTCTTGACTTCCTACCTTCCCCAGGCACACAAATCAGATCTCCTGGCAGTCCCAGGCACCTTGTACTTCCCAGAATCAGCCATATCATATTATTCTAAAGAAACAGAAGGCACCATCTGGGGCTCTGAAGAGGATTTCTTGGGGACTGTTTACAGAAGCGAGGGCGGGACAGAGGGATGCCGCAGCTCTCAGGACACGTCGCCACCGTCCAGGACACGTCGCCACCGTCCACCTGGAGGGAGGAGGGAGAGAGACAGTGTTACCAG
Organism: Neophocaena asiaeorientalis asiaeorientalis; assembly: GCF_003031525.2. Classification (NCBI taxonomy): domain Eukaryota; kingdom Metazoa; phylum Chordata; class Mammalia; order Artiodactyla; family Phocoenidae; genus Neophocaena; species Neophocaena asiaeorientalis. The sequence goes on along the minus strand of NW_020172779.1, from coordinate 19,360,772 downwards.
AGTTTAGTGAGAGGTTTGGATTGTGGTTCATCTCTTTTGTGAGAACTTCACAAGCCCTGTTTCGATTTCTCTTCTGAATTTAACATGGAGTATTGAAAATGGGCTCATGGTCGAGTCATCTTTGGTCTTGGAGTCTGGACTGCGGTTTGCAATGAATAAACAACCAACATTCGTTGAACGAGTATATAACTTATATACTCATCCAAGGAACAGTCATACTGCAAGAAAAACAAATCATCTTGAAGCGTGACTTTTCTTAAAGGTCCAAAATGTAAAGTTTTCAAATTGAGATGGTGGTTACAGGATAAGCTGACGATTAATAGGGTTTTCCCTTAATGCTTAAACACATAAACCTTAATAAAGCAGTGTTGCCTAGCAACGCCAGGTTCTACCTGAAATAAATGTGCTGCACACTATCTCATCGGCTCTTCATAATGACCTCCTAAGGCTGTTTCCATCTGTCATACGAGTTAACTCATCCTGGAGATGTTAAGTGCTTTCACCGGGGTCACCCCCCATTTCAGTATCAGGCTTGGCTGCCGTCTGCTGACCTAACAGAGGTGCACAGTTTCTTACACAAAATCCTGGGGGCCCCGGGTGCTTCGGATTGAATTTATTTTGGAATTTAGAAAGGTAATAATTTGCAAGCAACATACATTGCATTTACCGTGGTGTGGGGGGCAGCTTTCCTCATCAGACTCGTTAATATTGATGTAACAGAAACGTGTAAGTATCCACGCAAAACGAGATGTGTAAAGACTGTGAATAGCCTGTGTCAGTGCAAGTCGGCTTTGGCTGCCATCTCAGTTAGCATAAGCTCTTGTTCTCAGAGGGGGAGGATTTTGAAATTGTGCAGAAGAAGGCATGACTGTCTCAGCATCCTTCTACAGCAAGTGGCAAAGCAGAACTTCTTCCCTCTTCTTCTTTCCTTCCCCTCTACTCTTCCGATCATCGTCCAGAATGACAGGCGCCTGAGAACAGCCGCAGCCCCGACGGCCTACGTGCACTGGCTGCTGTGCCAGGTGCCCTGTAGGCACGATCCCCTAACAGGCACGGCGTCTGCGGGCCTGGCAGCTCCTGCTACTACCTGCCCTTCGTAAATGAAGGACTAGAGCTCAGGAAACGTGTCGCTCTCTTAAGCCAGCAGTGACTGAGTGCTGAAGGCAGAACTTAAACGTGCGCTGTATTAACCGCCATGCACGAGGCAAAGGTTACATCTCAGTCGTTCTCCCCGCTCCCACCCCCTGGAAAAGTGACCCACAAAATGTAGGTACTTGGCAAATTATTGGTGAAATGATGGATTAATGTATTGGTGATGTGGGCATTAAGCTGAAATGTGGGTACATGGTCATGGGTCCAGGATGGGGGCAAGGTGAAGCCTGGAGAAAGCACCGTAACACTTGGAATTGTGGTCACGTTGGGGGGGGGTGTCACATTGTTACAATCACATCTGGAGCCATGGTCAGGGTTGGGGCATGGTCAGCCCTGAAAGGTGCATGGTCGCGGTCAGTGGCTGTGGTCCACGGGTGTTGGACTGGGTGGGATGATGGCAGCTTGGATGAACTTCAGGGGGCACTCGGAATCCGGGTTGGGGCAGAAGTGCTGGCTGGAGAGTGTGATCGGACAGTGGGAGGGGCATAATTCCCCTGCACCCTGGCTCTCTCTTGCCCAGAGCTGACCTCTTCACCTTGTGTTTTCTCTTTGCAGGGGGACCGTGGTGCACCTGGGATCCCCGGCTCTCCTGGCAACCACGGAGACCCGGGCATTGGGGTCACTGGCCCTCCTGTGAGTCCTTACCCACCCCGCACACCCTTTCTCCCTGGCACACAGTCAGCCCCTGCTGGCTCCCAGGGGACCTGCTGCTCAGGCCCTGCAGCAGGGACACGCCTTTCCCGGCTAATCTGGTAGTGGGTCGTTGATGCCTGGGCCGGCCAGGCTGTAGGTCTGTCCACCGTGACTGACACTGTTTCTAAAACTTGGTGTATTTCTTATAGGAATAAGGCTTTTCTGGGGAGACCAAGACTTGTCTCATTCAAAGAGGAGTGAGAGAACAAAACTCACTAAAAAATAAAAAGGAAAAAACAGTGCTCACTGGCCAGACTTTGCAAAAACTGAGGTATAGCCAGTGAACGTGAATTGGTCGGGAAAGGGGTGTGATGTGGAAGAAACAGCACGCTTTCATGTATTTCAGGCAAAAATGAGTTCATTACCCCTCTTCCTCCAATTAACGTACAGGTGAGAACGTAAGTGGAATCAAGGAGGTTTTTATCTCCAAAATAAAATCTAGGAAGTGGTCTTTGGATTGGTGGTTTTGATGAATAATTCACATCAGTCTCCTGGGGGTGAGCTGGCAGGCTCCCTGGAGGTGGTAACTTTAAGAACCGGAAAACCTTTGAGCTGTGAGAGGTCATGGGCATCCATGACCCCCAGGCCCCATCCAAGCTGAGGATTGCTGTGAGCGTCTTCAGTCAGCATACCCCGAAGACCTCCAGGAATAGGAGACACTTCTTTCAAAGCTAGTACATCTGGGTTTGATATTTGGACAGTTATTTCCGTAGAGAATAGACGTTTTTTAGGAATTTCTTTCCAGAGAATGTAGGATTATGCTTGTCTGTATCTTCTACCGCTGCTTCTAATTCTTCCCTTTGTACCACAAAGAGCCCACCTCCCCCCCTCCATCCCCACCCCTTTTACTGAATGATGACTTTCAGAACTTAAGACCAGTTTTCAATCCTGGGGTTTTATCCTCTGTTTAGTCCCTTCTTTGCTAAGGACACAGTACCTTATTCATGCGCCTTAAACTTGCATTTTCTGGTTTTTTGGCAGCCACGTTGTCTTAGTCTGTTTGGGCTGCTGTAACAAAAATTCCTTAGACTGGGTGGCTTAAACACAACAGAAATTTACTTTCCACAGTACTAGAGGCTAAGAAGTCCGAGATCAAGGTGCTGGCGGATCCAGTGTCTGGTGAGGGCCCGCTTTCTGGTTCATAGATGGCTGTTTTTTGTATGTCCTCATGTGGTGGGTGGAAAGCGTCAGGGGGTTTTCTGAAGTTTCTTTAGAAAGACTAATTCCATTCATAAGGGCTTCACCCTCGTGACCTAGTCACCCCAAACCCCTATTTCCGAATACCATCGCACTGGGGGTTAAGGTTTCTATGTATGAATTTTGGGGAGACGCGAGCATTCAGTCTGTGGCACTTGTCTTACTGTTATTTAAAGGAAGCTCCAATGCCCAGTGGTCTACAGATACTGTGGCTAAGCCTCTTAATATCCAAACTGCGCATGTATCAGTGTTGATACTGTTGGGATCATTATTATCTTAACCCAGAAGCACGGTCTAACTTCACCCCCGTTCGATGTAATCTGAATATAAACTGGAGCAGTACATGACCCGGTCTCTGCTTGGTTTTGCATTCAAGAAATAAAGTGATCCCATTCATTCCTCATCTGTCTCTCAAAGAATTTGAGAGGAAATCCAGTGTATCACCCACAGTGCCACTTGTTAAATTAAAACCCCCTTTTCTCCCCCTGGTGGTGCTCTTACACCCCAGGGCTGGTCTTGGGCCTCTCACTTTGTCCCTGAAATTCCCCGGGGCACTCTCTTCTCTGACCAGCCCCCTACCAAGTGCGCCTCGTACCAGAAATGACCACGTCACTTCCACTCCAGCCCCCAGCAACGGGGTGACCTTCAAGGTGGTAGACACAAGACCAGTGGCCTTGTGTCTTCCTAAAGGTCCCCGGAAACCAGGGAGAAGGCAGGTGGTATCCTCTTGGAAATGTCCAGTTTTAGTCTGTTTTTCTTAGAAGAGATTCTCCGCTAAAATTTCTGATGAACAAAACCCTCTATTACATCCGTTTTATCTTTTGTCTTTGGCTGTTTTTCTTCATCTGCTGGTAGCCAGGAGGAACAACGTGGCAGAGGGTGTACTGAAGAGACAGCGCTCAGGCTTCCTTCCTTCTGAAATCCCGCTTTTCACGGGGCCTGCTCTGTTGGAATTAGGATTCTGAATCATGCAGGAATTAGCCCCTTAGGAGAGAAACGGACTGAAAGAGGAACCGCAGGGCTGTAAGCTGGGTGGTCCCTCTGTCATTTCACGGGTCTTTCCATGCCCCGTCCGCTCCCCAGGATCCATCATATCAAGCCCTTAATCAGAAAGCCAGACAGCAGAGGCGGGCACTCCTCGCCCCACCTCCCGCTTCAGAGCCATGAAATCGCCCGGGAAATACGTTACTACCCCAGTGATTCCACCTGAAAAGTAATTGGCTGCTTCCAGCCAAGAGGCCGAAAATCAGCTATTCAGTGTCCTCCCTCCACTTCGACTTATTAAAAGCCTCCGTGGTGGGGGCAGCGTTACTGAATTTTCATGAATTCTGTCTCTGGCTGACGCTCCTTTCTAATGGCCTGGCTGTCGGTAATGAGGGCTCAGGGGTGTGTTGAGAGCGGGTGTGCGGAGAAGGTGGAGAAGGGGTGCCGACAGGCTGTGAGTTCGTCCCTCACACGCCTGTGCTTTACAGGAGCCCTGACCCTGGCTGAGTGGTCCATATGTGGTCCTGTGCTGAGTCCAGAAGCGTCCACATCCTCAGCCCTTCAGTCCCCTGAAAGTTGGTTTATCCCTTGGTGAAGGCTGGGCTTCTGCAGAAGCATCTCCTGAGAACAGGATTCAAGGGCAAGGAGTTTATTTGGGAAGTTGTCTCAGAAATCACCCCTTAGGGAGTGGCAGCCTCCACTGACAAGCCCTTGGAGACTGGGGTACAGCTGCAGAGCTGTTCTTCGAAAAGGGCGGCAGAGCCGGGGTGTTTGCATACCGACTCCCGTTGGGCATTGGTGGAAGGCTGCTCCCGGGGAGCTGCCCTGCACTCGGGGTGAGCATGCCCTTACGGCTACAGACGCCCCCGGGGCAGGCACCTTCAGGGAGGAGCTGCCGGGTGGGTGCGTGCCCAGGGGATTTGGAGAGAGGTCCTGAAGGTGCCTGCTTCGTCAGTGTTTTCCAGGTAAACAGTCTGAGGCTCAGAAGGTGAGGTGACTTGGCCAGTGTCACGCAGCTGGGCCAGGGCCAGGGCCAGGGTGCAGATCACTGCCACATCCTCCAAAGCCAGTTCTCTTCCTCTGCTTCAGCTCTCCTGTGGCTTTGGCAGGATGGGCAGGGTTGTTCGCTTCCATTACGTGCTCACGTGAAGGCTGGATCCTTCTCGTCCTTCCTTCCGTGGCGCTGAGCTCCAAGGCCTTCGGCGTCCAGGAGCAGCGCTGACCCCTGGAAGGAGCCCGGGACTTTCTCTGCCGACGCCTGCACGTCGTGGGGCGGGGGGTGGATGGGGAGGCAGTTGTTTGGAGTCTTGGCTTCTCCCTTCAAGACATTAACCAAAAAAATCCCTTTGATCCTCAGGTTGCCTCTGATCTTCCTTTTGCAGCGTCTGAGGGCAGATCAAAGTGTTGCTGAAGCTCACTGAGCCTTGGAGCCTGAGGTCTGCAAGGGCGGGATCCCCGCTGGCAGCCCGCACCCCAAGACTCCGTGCTGAGCAGTAGTTTCCTTATGAATCAGGGGTGCTGGGCAGATTACAATGTGGTAGTATTGGTAATAACACTTGGAACCTTGCCTTGGACCTTCTGAGGTCATAAAAGTCCTTCCCAGACGTCTTTCTCAACCTTTACTGGCTGAAATTGCGCCTCCGTTCTCTACATCTTCAGTTTTCCCTCTCTGGAGTCACTTGTTCTGACGCCTGTTTGCCCAGACGCTGAGGGTCACACACAAAGAAAACTAGTTCAACAGCCCTTAGACCAACAGTGTGATCGGGGAAAAGGAAGCATGGAGCTGATTGTGTGCAAAAACACACGTCACGTGTCCTAACTGGAAGGTGTCACGTGTCCTAACCCGTAGGTTCTTTGTTTTTCTTCTGCTCCCCCTCTTCTAGGGAGTAACATAATAAGAACAGAAATGAAAGCCGCTGAAAGCTAGAGCAGTCGTAACCGCAGCTCACGTGGCCTGCCTACTGCAGGGTCCGGGGTGAGCAGGGCACCCACACCCATTCTCTCATTTATCTCGTGGACAACTTCTCATCCAATCCTCCCAGCCACCCTTCCAGGCAGATCTTGTTCTCCCTTTCATTTTACAAATAAAGGAAGCCACTTAAGAGACGTGACACTTGCCTGAAGCCACAATTAGGATGTGGTAGAACTGGGATTGGATGCCAGCATTCCAGCTCCAAGCGGATGCCCAAGCAGGGCAGTGGTAGAACAGAAGTTCACATTTACATTGTCCTTTCCTGTGCCAGGGTCTTCTCACGTACATTACCACTTCCGAACTATTGACCCGCAAGTCTAGCTGTTGTTTCTGTTCATATCTCGTATCTGCTGGTTTAGTCCAATTCCTTTGGTTCTAAGGACCACAGAGCCACTCCTGTTGTCCTGGAGTTAGGCTGGCCTGTGGCCCCTCGAAACGAGCATGTACAGCCGGCTAGCCCCATCTGCCCGGCTGCCACTTGGGAACACCAGGCATTTCTTGAGAGGTACCTCAAAGCCGACACTCAGGACAGGCTCTGCAGGGCTTCATTCCCGGCCACGCGCTCTCGTCTTGCACTGTGCGCGGAGCAAGGTCCTGTGCGCAGAGCAGGGTCCCGTGGGCAGAAGAGGAGGGGTTGGGGAGGATCCCTACCGACAACACACGGCCCCAGACCCCAGGGCTCCCTGTATAACCAGGAGCTGAATATCCCAATCTTGGCTTTTTAGATTAAAGTATGAGGGGATTCTTCTCTTGATGGGAAAAAAAAAAGGGGGGGGGGTTTAAATAAATTTCTACTCTCACTTCTGGTTGGAAACTCTCCTTTCTGATCTCAAGAAGGCTTTTTGTTGTTCCTAATAATAATTCCTAGGCATACTGAGCACTTATACGACGGGCCAGGCTCCGGTGGGAGGCCCTTTACCTGCACTGCCCTCCTCAGTCTTTGTAGTGGTTCTGTGAGCCTGAACTATGATTGTTTCCAGCTTACAGATGAGGAAACTGAGGCTTAGAGAGGTTCAGACAGTGTGCCTGGCTCACTGGGCTGATGAAAGGCAAGCCCAGCACTTAGCCTGGTACCCATGAGCCCTTGAGATAAAAGATGATGGAGAATGAAACGAGCTGTGTTTTCAAATAGATATCTATGGGAGGGAGGGAGAGGGGATCAAATTTCAAATTTATATAAATATAAACGGCAGTATTTTAATTGATGAGACAAGATTTATTGTTTGGTCTCAGAACTTCCCACTGTCTGGACTTTGCTCATAGAACAGTTTAGCACTGCTCTGTCCCTGTGTTTCCTGTACACCCGTACTTGGGCGTCGAGGCTGGAGCAGATTCAGGTTTGATCTTTCTGGCAAGACTGCCATCAGGAGGCGTGTGATGTCCAGTGGTGTCTTTGCTGTGACATTCACACCCTTTGATAGACAAGGTGTAGATCAGTTAGCACATCAGGGCTTGCAAATTGGTTCTATTCTAGTTCAGTCAGTTCTTTTTTATGTGTTAGCTAGGATACTTCTGTATGGAGAGATGTTCCCTCATGTACAATTCGGATACCCAGTGGAACAGCTCACATGGAAGGCAGAATATAAATGCTTTCCCTTTAATCATTTTCAAATAACGACTTGGTTGCCTAGCATCTTGCAAAGATGATCAATGAGGTGTTTTTGTTTTTTATCAATAATTTTGAACCCGTGGATTTAAACACATTTGACTTGTTTTAATATACTGCAGTTATCCTTCCTTTCGCTGTTCAAATGGTCTTATTTGATGCAAATAGGAGACTGTTCAAGTTGACCCTGCAGTCTTCGGTAGTTTCCTTGCTCTTTGGAATGACAGGATGTTCCAGACTTGTACGTACTCCTTACCCAGATCTGGGATCAGTCATTTCTACAAGGAGCTGGAGTTCCTTTTAGTGGAAAAATGGTGTCAAAGGCCAAAATATGTATTTTGGGTAAAGTGACTCTTGAACAAACCCATCAGAGGGCGTAATCTCGGGAAAGAGGGTCATTATTGTTGAACACGTGTTTAGGCTTCAGATTTAGGAATGACATTGGGAAGTCATGATACAATCCCTCCTCCACAACACACTTTTCTATTTCTTAAAAGTATACTAGCAAGATAGCGTGGGAATGCCTGTTATGTATGGGCCAGGCACCGGTCTGGTTCTCTACTTAGAGGATCTTCTGTTTCTGATCACACAAGGCAAGGTGATCACCTAGCTTTGTATTTGTGTTGAGGAGTCTGAAGCTCAGAGAAACTAAGTAACATGCTCAAGGTCAAATGACTAATAATTGTTAAAGCTCCGATTTGAAATGAAGACCTTTTTGACAACAAAATCCATGCTTCACATGTAGATTTCATATTAAATGATGGGAGAGAGGAATTCGGAGCTTAGTCTAATGAACAAGTCAAATGCTTGAGGTGGATCATGGAGTTTAATTTGGAAACAAAAGGTGCCTCTAAAATCTGACAGCATTCCCCAGGCCAGTAATAAACTGTCCCTAAGCCCTTTCCTTGAAGGATAAGTGTGCAGTCTGAGTAAGGAACTACTTTGAAAGGAACGAAATTCGGATGTGTATATATTGGTCCATGTGTACCATTGACCTACAGCTTGACAGAGCAGTGAGAGCTAATGAAGGGAGAATGACCTGTGAGTCAGGTAGACCCCAGGTGGGATTCTGAGTCCATTGTCTTCCCTGCCCGACTTGCCCTCTTGGCTTAGGCCTCTGGAGATGTCCCCTCCTTCCTTTAGTGCTCAGTTCTACACCTGAAATGCTTTTACTTTATTTTATCAGGCAGTTCTGGGACACATTTGGTGGGCAGGCTTTTAGGTTACCTGGCCTGTCATACTGCCAGAAACCTATGCCTTTGAGTGACGTCTCTTCTCCCTCTTGGGATATCTCGGAAGTTCTCATGGGCACTGCTGCAGGGATGCACAGGTGCACGGAACCGAGAACAGGCGGTAGGACTCAACCCACCTGGCGAGTGACTCCCGATGTGGCTTGGGCTGGTTCTTTGTCTCTTCTGGGCCTTAGTTTGATCGTCAATGGAAAGGATGATAACACAAGATTTTCCAGTTCTCCTCATACCATAAAATGTCAATTTTAGCAGAGTGCCGTGTGCTGTGGTCTGCTGCGTCCTGACCACACCCGGGGCTGTGCTGAGCACTGGCGAGAGCATGCTGAGCGCCCCCAAGACAGCACGCAGTCCTTTCAGTAGAGAGGACAGATGGAGCCCCGAAGCGATGACAGCACTAGGCCACACGTCTGTGATGGGATGCACCCAGGGGCTGGAGACCACTTCTGACGAGCCTCCTGGGAGAAGCCAGGGAAGGTTTCCGTGGGTGCTGATATCTAAACAGAGAACCAGCGTGTGGCAAGAACATGTGTCCAGGCAGAAAGGCAGGGCAGAGCCTTCTCAGGGCTGAGGGGCAGCTCTGCTCACTGCAGGGACTGAAAGTAGACACTAATGCCTCAAGCAAGGGACGCATCTTCAGTGCAACATCGGAAGCCAGATTCTAGGCTGGTCACACTCGCAGGATGGGAGACCCGCGAGTGTGTGTGTGTGTCTGGGGATTCTGGCTCTGGATGTACCTGCCCCCGCAAGGCCTGTGCTGCCCAAGCAGGAAGGGGGCACAGCACGAGAATGCTGGGATGCTGCTTCCACTCCACACCAGAGCTAGAGATGGGCTCAAGTGTCAGACATCCAGTGGGTGCCAGGATGGGGTAGCACTAGTTCAGGGGCAGGTGGAGAAGGTTCCAGGAAGATTCCCACGTGCAACGATAGTGGGTGGTATGAGAGGATGTGACACTATGTCTTAAAGATGGGGGAAGTCAGCTCCTCCTTTCAGGACAGTTAAAGACCTAGCTTAGAAATAAACACCACAGCATGTTTAAATAAAATTTCACTTCTCGTTAGCTTATTTGTTTGTTTGTTTCTTAGGGCCCCTCTGGACCACCAGGAGAAAAAGGACCTCAGGTACAGTATGATTTAAATAGAGGGCTGGGTTTTGATGGGAGAAATTATGCGATCAAAGCAATTTCAAATTGCAGGGGCCAGAAAATACAATAGTTTCCAAAAATCTTTAATGTCAAACAGCGCGAACTCTCCAAGGTGTAAGCACTGACCTATGGAATGCTGGAGTAGGAGGGAGTGGGGCGTTGCCCAGTGCAGTGAGCACGGTGATGGTGATCGTTGGCCAGACTGACGCTGCCTTTGCTTTCTGCTATCTCTGCTTCCCAGAAGGACAGCCATGGTTAAACAAATTTAATCACATTGCCGGAGGAACTAATTTTGAATCCTGGCTTCACACCCCCGGCCACATAGCCCTGAGCAAGTGAGGGCTCTCTCTTAATCTGTAAGGTGGGTGGAAGACACAGGAAAATTCCTACAGGAAGTGAGATCCATCATGAGAGATGATTTGTGCTGATTCCTGACAGTGTCTAGAAATTTTCAGCAGAGTGGGAATGACTTTCCAATAACAAATAGTGATGGTCACCTGAGTGCTGGGCTCTGAGCTGGGCCTCTCATAGGGCAATCTACCCAGCCGGCCAGCACCGGGGCTGGTTATCCGCACGGCACCCAGGGTGAGCTCAGGCCCGTCTCACTGCAGGAGCTGCCCTGTCCACTCAAGAAAGGGGCCTGCGAAGGGGGCCTGGGCAGTCAGGCTCACGGGGAAGACTTTCCGAGCATCCTTTCTGTGTGTATTTAATGCATCCACCTCCACGAGCGCGGTGAAATGCGTAAGCTCTGAGAAGGCAGCTCTCAGGCACCCATGTTCCATCGAGAGTCCTCAGAGCACCAGGCCTTTTATACAAGGAGAACCGCCCCGAGGAAAGGGGGGCCTTATTTTGCTTAAACGGTGGGGGGGATGTCTTTTCTTTTTCTTCAGGGATCTCGAGGCCCACCTGGATTTCCCGGTCCCCAGGGACCAGCTGGCCAAGACGTAAGTAAAGGCAAAGGGTGCAGGCTCTGTCTCCCGAACCCTTCTCCAGCCTCTCCCGGCCTCCCTTGACCAGGATGCCCCCATGGGAGCTGGTCATCTTCACTAGTCACCCCTCCCCCATGAACATTTTTTACGTTTTGCTCCTCTATTCCCTGTGCCCTGTAAGCTTGCATTGTCTAGTTTCACTTCTTTGGCTTTTGTGTGATGCTTTCAGAAACTTGTAAGCTCCGGTTATCCCGTGCAATGTCTCCTATTGTTTTGTCAATTTTCTTTTGTACCTAGCTGGTCAGTTCTGCTCAGATCAGGTATCATCTTCTCCATGGACCTGTTCCTAACTGATCCCTGTAATGGCTTTCTCCCTTCAAGGGAATTCTACAGACTTCCTAATACTCTTTGAGGCTGTATCTCTTCCCACTTTGTGACAGTGACAATCGTCTCTTATCTCTGTGATCTGACTTTCGTTCAGATAGATCTGAGCTCCAAGAAGGTAGGAACCATGGGTCTTATGCATCTCTAGGTCCTTGATGCCTAACAGGTGACAGGCACGTAGATGTTACTCGATACAGACTTACTGACCAAATGGATAAAAGACAACCATGAGTTCTTGGAGCAGAGGTCTGGCACCATTAACCAGCAGTGCTAGACTTGTTGCTTAGACTCGCATCTTTCCATGTCTATAGTTTTGGTTCCTATAAGCAAAAACAATAAATCACCCTCCCCTTTCCTTCCTTGGGTTCTGTTTCAGAGAAGAAAGTTACCCTCTCATTCCTGTCTCCAAATACTTGAATTTATTGTATCTGCTCCACTCTCAGTATTACACCCTTAGAGTCAGTTCCGTAGAAGAGCCTTCTTTTTCAAAGCTGGTCCTTCTTCCTGTGTTTGGAAAATGATGGCAGAAATTTAAGATAGGGGTGTGTGTGTGTGTGTGTGTGTGTACACAAACGTGCACACACAGGTACACACTTTGCATGCACGAGTGGTTTTCGGTTCCACGTTTTGGAAAGGAGTTCTAGGAGGGGTAGTTTACTGTTTTGAACATTCAGCACAGTTGAGTATTTCCTGAGAAGCTTTGGGTATTCAGCGGAGATTGGAAACCTTGAATTTTTATTGGTGCCAGTCTTCACGGTTGGGTGATTTTTTCTACTGAGTTACACCCGGCAGATTATAGAGGTTGGGGGAGAGGGTGTGCAGGGTGGGTCAGGATTATGTGCTTAGCAGAACTAATGTCCTTTCTCTCTTCTCTTAGGGTGTACCTGGAAATCCAGGAGAAAGAGGGCCTCCTGGCAAACCGGTATGTATGTCATCTACCTGTTCTGGACGAGTCTTGATCATCAGTCAGGGGTTCGGGCAGAATAAAATGCAGCTCGTATAGTGCAAGAGACTTTAAGAAGGGGCTTTTGACAGAGCTGTGGGCAGAGGGAACTAAGCAGAGATGCTGTGCCACCCAGAGATAAAGCACAGGGGGAAGCCAGTACCATCTTGTGCTTCTCTCCAGAGCCAAGAGAAAGCGAGGCTGGTGGGGAAGAAGGGGACTGTCATTGTGGGTTCAAAGCCACTGCCAGGAAGCCTGGCCAGAGGCAAGGAGGGAGCAGTGCCTCCGCCCCCCACTCCAGTTTCCTAACGTGCCTCTTATTGGTCCAGCTCACCCGAGAGCCAGCAGGCAGGTGAGTCCCCCGACACATCCCCAGGGTGCAGCCTCCCGGGCCTGGAGCAGGACAGAGAAGGATGAATGGTGATTTGGGGGAGAGCAAATGGACAAGAGCCGCATTCACGGCAAGTTCCACACTGGCCCGTGTCCTGCCCTTTTGTTCAGTAATGTCAGTACCTCCTGGCTTCCCCCTTTTTAGAGTAGAAGAAACTTTCTTTCCTCTCTCACAGCGAGAGCAGGTTGAGCGGAAATGGACAGTCCTGAGTGTCTGGTCCTGGGCTATGTATGCATCCGCACTTTAGCCCAAGGTGCCTGCAGGCATCCTTCGTGCACAGTATATTCACCTTCTGGGGAACCGCCTCCCAATTAAGTCACCAATGCCAGAGAAGCCCCAAAGGCTTAGCCAGTTCACCAGGCCACGAGTGGGCCCTCCAGGGAAGGAACAGTGTGGATGAGCAGGTCTGGGTGAGTGCGGCGACAGCTATGAAGACACAGGAGAAATTAGTCCATCAGAAGACGCTACCCAAGATGGAGGAACCAGTGGCGGCTGCAACTGGGGAATCTCAGGCCTCAGGGCTGGTGTCAGACTCCAGTAAGCTCCCCGGGGCAGGAGCTTCCCCTCAGGATGGGTCGGAGAGGCCATCTTTCTCCTCGGTGAGCCTGACCTGCTACAAGTTTCAGGCAAGGACCCAAGGCCTGGAGGCCCCTGAGGGCTTGAACATCTGTTCCTGACTTACCCGGGCTGCTGGGCACAGCAGAGATCTGGAGGGGCACCTGGTCTGCCTAGAAGCGTCCAGGAACTTTTCACCGAAGCCCTGCCAGTGGGATGAGTGAAAAGTCTTGCTGGAGGATAGAGGGAGTCAGATCTGTAGCAGCCGCCCCAGTACCCAAGTGCAAGTCCCAGGTGAAGTGGGTGAAAGAGTAAGGTTCAGGCCAAAGGCTGAAGGGGGCTCAGATGACCCCTCCCAAATCCAGACCTTGACACCTCTGCAGAGAAAATGACATCAGCAGAGTCCAGCTGACAAGGTGGACTAACTGTGATGTCCACGGCTGGTCACCGGCAGAGCAGAGAGAGAGACAGAGAGAGGATGGGTCTCTCTTTGACTACCTTTAAATTCACTGAACACGCTCTCCCCAGGTGGTCCCAAGTACCACTGGGTAGCTGTCGGTCTCTGTGATCTCACTAATCAGATGAATCATGTTTTCAGGTGTCCCCGATACTCCCCTCTGGTTCAGTGATTCACCAGAAGGACTCCCAGAACTCAGGAAAGCTGTTAAGCTCACGATGGTTGATGGTTTATTACAGATTAAGAGCAGCACAGGGAGGAGACGCACAGTGCAGAGGCCCTGAGAGACGAGGCTCAGGGTTCCAGGTGTCCCCTCCCAGCACTCAGTTTTCCCAGCAGTTGTGTGTAATCAGAGGGCACGTGGATGACCACGTGCTCTGAAATGCAGCAGGTGTTGCCACTGAGGGACGCTCGGGCAGACCTTGGTGTCCAGGTCTCCTAGGTGTGGTACCTCCCTGGCAGGGCTGGGTTATTCCACCATCTCCAGCCCTCCCACGTGGTCCAGGGACCCCGCCATAGATCACGGTGTTAGCATAAGTTATCTGCTTGGCCCAAGACCCTAGGTAAACAAAGGCACTCTTATCAGGTAGGGCATTCCAAGGACTTAGACGTTATCTCCCAGGAGCCAGCCAGGGCTGGACCTTTGGAATGTGCAGGTTTTGGACAACCCAGGCCTGCTGAGCTAAGCCCTTCCTACAGTCATCATCCCTCAGGGGGTGGAGAGTGGGGCCTACAGTGTTTCTCCAGGGCTGCACTGTCCTGGGAATCCCTCTGTCTAGGCTTGGGTTCTCTGGAAGCAGAGCCTCTGCTTGTGCCAACTGATTGAGGTGAAACCTGCCAGGATTGAAGGAAGCAGGGCGTGGTGGGGTTGTGGGCTCAGCTGGAATCTAGGCTCATTCTGAGCCTACGGGGAGCAAGCAGCCCCGTGGAGCTGGCCCATCTCGAGTGGAGAGGCCGGCCGCTCTCACCTCCATGTCAGCTCATTATTGACTGTGTAACGTCTCTGTGTGACCTTCCAGCCAGCGTCCCGGCAGCTGGTGGTTGAGCACACCAGGAGGGAAGGAGGGTCTAAGCAGGGCACAGACTATGTCTCCTATACCCCGGCACTTCCCACTCCTGTTCTCTTATCCCATCAACAACCAATTCCTCCAGAGCAAACATGGCAATCTCTGATGCGTCCTGTGTCCACCTTCAGGAGGCCACCACCACACAACGGCCTTGCTCCTGTGTATTCAGACCTATCTTGTGAGACCCACAGAAACGGACCACAACAGGACATTAACTGAGTTATCCCCAAGGCCACGCTGCACCTAGACAGAAAACTCACTCCTTGTTCTCCTTTTCTAACTGATGCCCAGCCGTGCTGTCTAATAGAGCTCATTCTAACTCTACAAGGGGCTCAAATGACAGCAGAAAAATATTCCAAAGAATACAAGGCCGGCAGTGTGAAAGTGTGCCGATTTGAACAATAGGAATCTTAGGTTATTAACGTCCCAGGGGAAAATAATAAGGCGTCAAAAGAAAACCCCTCTCCCCCTTTTAAAGCTTTAATTAATGTGGCACAAGTTGCCCTTCCTCCTGAGGGTCGGTCTCAGGTAACTAAGGACGTTCTTGGCTTTGTTCAGCAGATGCAACCCACGTGAGCTCTCCCTGCGGGCTAGTAGTGCCTTCAGAACCTCCAAAGCTGAGTCAGTCCTACCCCAATCTCTCTCGGGTGTCCTCTTGAAATAGACCAGAGCGTTGATAGAATACTTGAGCATTTCAACTCAGAAAACACAGGCATACGCCTAGCCACTGCCAAGATGATCCTATGCAAACGTATGCGATGCTACTGTCGCATGGCTTTCTGTAGCCACAGGATGTGGCAGAAACCCCATGGGGCCAGGGAGAGGGGCGTAGCCAGGGAAATTGTCTCGTTAAGAGGCTAGACTGGAGTCGTAATTCATAAACCCAATGTCAAACTTAATCAGAAGGAATCAGCCCCCACAAGTCCGATTGTGGCCACAGAGGAAAATCTGGAAAATCTAGAGGAAACCCTACCACCTTCCCTCTGGAGAGTGGATTCTCTGGTACTCCATTTCCACTGCAAAATTTAGAAGTTTGCAAAGTAGCACACCAGTCTCCCAGTTCTTTCCTGAGAATCCCTTCCTCACTTTAGTGTCTGCCTTTGAGTTTCCATTTCCTCCCCAGCTTCACGTCCCTTGAACCCCAGTGTGAACCCAGCCTCTGCTCCACTTGGGCTCCGTGCTGACCGCAATCATCGCATGCCATGTTCCAACTCACCATGGGTTTGAATGTGAAGTCAGTGACCCACGGACTCCTACACGCCTTCAGAGGCTTTGTAATTACTCCTGATTTCTGAAATCTTCCTGAAGTTAGAGACTTCCAACTCATAATGATGAATGAGGCTTAAAAGGCTATTTCACCTACGAAAGCTGAAGAAGTTGCTTTAAAATCATGCTAGACTGTGAATGACTGATAGCGACATCTGCTACCCATCTGGAGAATAAAGGACCGTCTGCCTCTTTGTCTTCCACAGTACCCATAGGCCCTATTGGTTTTGATGGAAGTGGGGAGGAGAGGCCACCAGGAGAAGAGAAAGGGCCACAAGAAGGAGCCCGGGGACCAGAAAGGCTGATGTCAGACTCAGGACTGGCAGCCCGTGCACTTGGGCTGCCACGTCTTTCTACGGCTCCCAAGCGTGGGACGTAGGCAGGGCGCCTGTCATCCCGTGCCCGGCCCAGCTTCGTCATGTGTTACAGCTTCCATTTTGAAGGCTGCATCCTGTCTAAAGAAGCATGGAGTGTGCAGTGTGCATGCATGTGTGTATGTCTGTATTTACTGATTTTTGTTTTGACAGGGCCTCTCTCCACTACTGTCTCCAGGGGACATAAATCTCTTGGTTAAGGTAAAAGCATAAAATAAATGTGCATGCATTTTGAAAATGGTGATGGGGGATTAGAGATCTCAATAATATGTGCTTTTCCTTTTTGTCTGAACAACTATGTTATAATATTAACAACGATAGCAACATTGGTTGAGAGCTCACTGTGTGCCAGCAGTGTGCTAAAATCCGCTGTCCAGTATGGCAGCCACTGGCCACATGTAAGTTAATTAAAATTAAATGCAATTAGCAGTTCCGGTCCTTGGTCACACTAGCCACATTCCAAGTACTTACTCACCACCTGTGGCCAGTGGCTATCTTATTGGACAATAAGATCCATCATCACGGGAAATCCTTCCAGGCAGTGCTATGCGAAATGCTTCCCACGTGTCTCTTGTTTTATATCCATGATCACTCTCTGATGTTGGTACTACTTATGCTCTTGTTTTGCTTGTTAGAAACCTGAGTCACTGTGAGGGTCAGAGACTTTATGGGACTAGAGCCCACTCCTCACTGATTCCAGAGGCTGACCTTTGACCCCACACAGGAGTGCATCCTGGAGTTCTGAGAGGACGCATGGGCAGAGTCAGACAGGCCGGGTGGGGTTTCCTCTGGGGCGAGGTCCAGAGTGCAGGTGCAGGGCGGTGGAGCCGGCTGCCGGGCCCTTAGCCAGGCTGAGTCCAGATCAGAGCGCGTGCTGCGCTCGTGGTCCGAACTGCGTGCGCCTTCTCCACGAGCGGCAGAAGACGCGAGTTCAGCACAGCTCTGCTGAGATAGCGCACGGAAAGCTGGACGCCCAGGAGCCCGGCCAGGGACCTCGGCGCTTAAAGAGAAGAACTGGGGACGGCTGTGAGCGAGACAGAGGCAGGATAAGATTTGTGTTTCAGGAAGAGCAGTCCTGCGGCCGTGCGTGTGGAGGACCCTTTGCTACCTCTGTTCCAAGCTTTTGTCTTGGCTTCGGGTGAAGCTTGGCCTCGGATTTTGTGTGACCACCCTCTCCCTCACTTCCTGTATTCTAAAAACCACTTGGGAGGTGTCGGAAAATACCTGGTTCTTGCATGAGAGCGAGGGAGGAGAACAAAAGGGAAAAGAAATCCTTCTCAGAAGCTTGGGCCTTTTCATCTCTTTATACATTGAGATGCCTTGATGGAAAATTATACATTTCATTGGAAAATGAGTAGTAATAGAGCAATCTTTCCTGATTTTCATTAACAAGAGGGAATTTTGTTTTTTATAACAAGGACGTGGCAAGAATTCATTATCTATTGATTCCAGCCTTGTTTATTACAGGCATTTCTGTTCTCGATCATTTTTTCCTAACTGTGTCCTGCTGGAAGGCCCTGGGTTTGCATCGGCCCCTGTCTTCCCCACCCCACAGCCTCACCAAGGATTTCAACCTCAAGGTGTCCCGGTCCTGATGGCAATGATAATAGGGGTGAATTCTGCATGGGTTAATGCTTTACGGCTACAGCATTAAGATAGGTGTTTAGTCAAATCGGTACTTCTTACCTGCTAAAGGATGCAGCTGTGTTCCTCAGAGCACCCAGGAACCGCAGAGAGAATGTGAGCACCTACATTCAGGGAAGCACCTGAGACTCCCTGGCCCTACAGAGCTGTTCTTTGCCTGGAAACCCTGTGGACAGGAGCCTGGGCTCTGTGGGTTTGCCCAGGTCTGTGAAGTCAGCTATCCAGCTCCGTTTTATAATCACCTGCTGCTGTCTTGATGATCTGGTCCAGGTGGGCTGGCGGCAGGACCCTCTCTTGCTAAGAAGGTATCTTTTATTACAGAAAATTTGCCTCATTCTCATAGTTGGAAAACTGCCTGGTTAGAAAGTTCGTCTCCTAAGAGTTCCTGTTTAATGAACTTCCATCGTTGGATCTGTGCCCGGGGAGGTCATCCTCAGGGCCTCTCCATTAGATGATTCCCTGGGATAAATATTACTTCATCCTATCCTCAGCAACAACCCAGTGGGTGGGTACTATTACGTGCTGCATTTTACAGAGCAGGAGGTTGGCACAGAGCGTCAGTCACTTGTTCAAGGCAACAGAGCTGGATGGTGGCAGAGCAAAGACTCAAACCCAGTGTGACCACCTCCACGTCCTGTGCTCTAGCCCCTCTGCTCTCCGACTTCATCTCTGCATGCATCCGAGCTTCCTGACAGCTACCTGACGAAGGGCAGGCAGGTAGTGAGTTTCTTGCCTGTCACCCAGAGGTTCGAAATGTAGGCCCCACAGCCCTTTGGCAGGAATCTGCAGTGAGGATTCAGGAATCCAGCAAGAACTTGCATGAGATGATCTGGAGGTGAGTCCTATGCTGGGCAGAGACTGCAGCACTCCTCCAGTCGTACACACCTGATTGAGCACTTTCTTGAATGCCGTCCCACACCAAATACAGTGACACAGCCAGCCGGGTTTGCTGAAAGTGTCTCAGGAAAAACGAAGGGGATGGAGGCGAGAGGGAGTCTGTATTTACAGATTGGAACCCTGCAACGTGCTAGATGCTTCACATGTGTTATTTCAGTTTCACATCCCTCTCCTAAGGTAGGAGAACAATCCTTATTAACAGATACGGAAATAGACTCAAAGGGACTAAGTGACTTGCCTGAGATGACTCAGTTACGTGGAAAAGTTGGGAGTCAGTATTGATGATCAGGGGCATCTGATCTGCCAGTGGGACAAAGCAACAGATTTAGGGAGGAAAATAACAACTGAAACCACAGTGACACATGTAGCAGCTGAAATTCCTGTGCTGTCACTGTGTGCCAGGCATGGCATCAGGCGTTTTTCATCCATTATCTCATGTATTTCTCCCCAGACTCTGAGGTTCTCATCTCACAGATAAGGGACTGAGGCTCGGAGAGGTGAAGCCGTGATCCCAAGTGGGCAGAGGCTTTGGTGTGGTCTGGGCAAAGCCCGTCTAGCCGGAAGCAGAACCCTGGCTAGTGACAGGGAGGGAGAAATGTCCCCCTATAATCCCTCTCGAGTTCCTGTGGCCAGACTAATAATAAAATTGACACACGACATTAACAGAAGAAAAATAAATACATTTTAATTTGTGCGCGTGGAGGTCTCGTAGAAACGGGACCTGAGATGTGGCCAAAACAGGCAGCTTTTATACTTTTTGGATAAAGAAGCAATACATTTGTGAGGAATTGACAGGGCAAAGAAACTTAGGCTTTGGGTCCTTAATTAGTGAAGAATCTAAACGGAGCTTGGACTTAGGGAAGTAAATTTAAAAAGGTTTGTTTATACAGGCTTCTCCGCCTTGAAATCCCCGTTTCTGGGGATGAAGTAGTTGTTCTACCTCCAGATGCAGGGAGGGTACTTTTCACATTAGAGGTTTATTTCTTGCTTTCAGGGAGACAGACAGAAGGGCCAGCATCCCTCTTGCCCTGGCCATTTCTTACGTATCTTTAGTTCAAAGTTAAATGCTATTGAGACACTTCGGAGCAGCCCACCCTGGGCCCCAGCACTAGTGTCGAGGCATTTCCGGCAGCCCAGGTCAGGAGGGACCAGGGGCCCCAGGTGCACAGGAGCCAAAGTGAGCATTGGTAGGACAGCAGGTGGGGGGCTGGTCTCGCCCTGTGCTCACTGGATTCCAGGACCTGATCCAGCCCCCCCACTGGCAAGTCTGGGGGCTGCTGGGGGCTGCTCTGGTCATCAGGGAACAACCCTACACATTGACTAAGACACACCCAGGCTGAGCTACCCATGCCGCAAATGGAAAAGAAATTGGAAAGTAGTGACATTTTGTATCGCTCAGATACAATTTCTTATGCTGTGGATCCCGCTGCGAAGAACGGTTCCGAATCGCTCTTGCACCCACCACGTCCAACAGATCTCATCCTGTGCGCACTGTGGCCACGTTTGACGGCTGTGTCTCATTTTAACGAACTATAGCGAAGGTCTAGGAATCGACGAGATAGATGAGTTCCTCCCAAGTCTGCCACTCTTCCAAACAAAACACAGCAACTGGAAACAGTATCCTTCATCTTCTCTCATCTGCCATTTCTTCATGTAGCCCGACATTTTGGTATTCCTCATCCTCCAAAAACATTCAACCAGCATCTGAAATCACCACTAAGGGAAGATGACACTGGGTGCCAGAAGGTCAGTGGCCAGTTGGTTGGTGGTTGGTCGGGTCGGCTGGTTCCCTCATTTATGGAACTCACGCTCTGCGGAAGGTTATTTGCTACGAAGTGGACATGCAAAGATAAAGCAACTCTATCTCTGTTCTCGGAGAGCTAACACTTTTTTGCTTGGTGGGGAGGGCTTGGAGCTATGAACAGATCTCCTCAATAGTGGGACAGGTGCTTCCATAGCAGGAATTCCTGGGTCTGTGGGAGCAGGAACACATCCCCAGTGTGAAGCCATCAGGAAGGCTTCCTGGAGTAGGACACTTCCAAAGAAGCTTCGAATATTGAGTAGGAGTAAGTACCTAAAAGGAAGGTGGACGGTTCAGAGTTGCTTTTTTGATGACGAAAGCCCTTCCATCCTGAATTAGAGACGGATTTGTTTTTTTGTTTTTCGTTTTTTGTTTTTCTTGTGGTACGCGGGCCTCTCACTGTTGTGGCCTCTCCCGTTGCGGAGCACAGGCTCCGTACGTGCAGGCTCAGCGGCCATGGCTCACGGGCCCAGCCGCTCCGCGGCATGTGGGATCTTCCCGGACCGGGGCACGAACCCGTGTCCCCTGCATTGGCAGGCGGACTCTCAACCACTGCGCCACCAGGGAAGCCCTAGAGACTGATTTGAATGCCAAGTCACCTGAAATATCACCTCATTGAATATGAACAGGTCTTCGCCGATCTCTCCAGCACAGCATCCCAGAAGCCCTAGTTAATGCGTTTGTTTGTGTCAGTTGGTACATGGAACCATGAGCCCTTCCGCCCTTCAAGACGTGTGCTCGTTGTGGTCTCGAAGCAGAAAAGCACAGTGCCTAACAGTGAGGGAGCTGCTGGGTAGATACATGAATTCATAATAGCCAAAAGCACTGGGAATGATCTGCCGCTATTCTGAGAGACCTCTGTGTTTTATCTCATTCAACCCTTACAGCAGGGAGAAAATAGGGGAGGAAGAGAGTGAGGATTAGAGAGAAGGGCGTGGAAGGAGCGATCCAAGACCCTGGGGTGTGAAATGGATGAGAGTGTGGTCAAGCCTGTGAACTGTATTTGGTGTTTACTGTGCTCCAAAATGCAAGATCTGGGGAGGACGCAGACAAGCTAGAGAACCTGTTCTTTGGGCTGAGAACTTTACATTCAGCCCAGGAACCTGCCTCAGAGGAGTGGAGCAAAGTTCCATTCTGGGGAACAGTTATTAAATGCCTACTTTGAACAAAGGATAATGCCAGGCATGGTGAGATTTGGTGTGTGTCACAGCAAGAGAGTCCCAAGGCGGGGTGCCTGTTGCTTCCCTTTTTTTGCTGCTTTGTTCAGAAACATTTTGGGCAAACCCACCAGACAGAGAATGCAGTTCCCAGCTGTGTCTTGTCTCTAGTCTTAGGGACAGAGCATGTTATCTTTAACAGCACTAAATGTTTGCATTAAATCTGTACTGTGAATGTTTTCAGACGCTCACAGACATTGGTACATCTTCGCTTTCGACATCTTCATCTTGGGCTACATTTCAGCAGTCTGGCCAGAAGTAGGGAGAAATGCGGTAATAATCCAGATATATCAGATGTGTCAGTGCTGAAATCTAATTTAAGACCAAGAGAGAAAAATGCAAAGTTTGACACAAGCTGTGTGGGTAGTGACTCAATCCACCTGTTTCCTTTTCATCATTTGCTGGCTTCTTCCTGTCTGGAAAGGTAGGAGCCATGGGCCACCTTTTGTTTTATAAGTAACTGTACTGTTTTTGCTCTTTTTCTCAGGATGTGTGCAATGACTGTCCCCCAGGTCCCCCAGGCCTCCCTGGTCTGCCAGGTTTTAAAGGGGACAAAGGTCTCCCAGGAAAGCCAGGGAGAGAAGGCACAGGAGGGAAAAAGGTAAGGAGAAAAGAGGAAACTTAGTTTTTGTCACTGTAATGGAATACATCACCTGGGAGACCTCAGCACTGGGTCTCGGGGACACAAGGGGGGATTCTACGCAAGGGCACAGAAGCGGGAAGTGGGGCCGTGGGGGCCCTTGGGGACTGGCTCTCATACCAGCTGCCACATTGGTGGTGGGTGACGGCCATGAATGCACAGCCGCCCACCTATACCCTTTGCTCAGACACGCGGTAGGGTGGGGCAGACAGGGAAGCCGGTGGGAAGTCAGTAAGTGCATGTGTAAGAGGATGGCTTGCCGATGACTCTGGGCATGGGCTCCAGGCACTCATTCTTGCTGTTTTGTTTTGTTTTTTTCCCCGTTATTCCTGCTGCAGGGAGATGCTGGGCCCAGAGGCCTCCCAGGGCCCCCAGGAACAGATGGACCACAGGTCAGTGAGCTTTCATAAAAATCATGTGAGTTTATTCTCATCTCACTGGTGAACCGACGTTTGAGGAAGAGTGGCGTCCAGTGGAAAGGAACAATGATTTTACAATCAGAAAATCCACGTTCAGGTTCTCTCCTGAGCACTGACTGTCTCAGTGACCGTGGGACGGGCCCTTGAACTTGGTGAGTCTGAGATTGCTCATAGACAAATGCCTGAGTGGCTGAAAGTATAGATGAGCTACCAGATAGGAATGTGTAGTGCTGGCTAAGACATGAGCTTTGGGCTCAGACAGCTCCGAACTCGAGTCCCACCCCTGAGTTGAGTCTTTGGAGCTGTGTGACCTTAGGCAAAATTCTTGACCTCTCTGGGCCTCAATTTCTCCACCCACTAACGATGTGAATAAAAACAACTTCAGAGAGAGGGAAGAGTTGCACAATATCATACATAAAAAGAACTTGGCGCTCAATAAAAATATTAGGAAGGAGCTATACAAACGCAAGTGAGTAGCATTAACTCTCACATGAATGACAAGACACCCATCTAAAACGGGCAGGATAGCTTGTAGTTTCACAAAGCCAGGGAGACTGGCCTGGGAGGAAGGAGCTGGGATCGCAGCCGTAGAACAGGCTGCGAAGCTCTGGCTGCCAGAACAGGTGTCTGGGCTGTGGCTGGTGGGGCTCTGGGTGGTGACAGTACTTACCTCTAAGGGGAAGAGAGTGTGTGAGTGTGGCGTACAGGCAGGGAGCGGGTGAGCTCTGACCTTCCCAGCCTTATTCCACTTCCCCTGACGTCGATGCTGCCCTGGGGGCTCTCTCTGACACCCTTGTCACCTCTGTGCTGCTGGAAACTCTATGCACTGCTCTGCCCCAACATTCAGGGACACGTGTCACTGTGTCTCTTCTTGTGGCCTGGCTGGGACACGGTGTGGCTCATCTGATGGGAGATGCAGCAGGAAATTGTCAGCAGGAGAGAGACCACAGGAGCAAGCCCTTTGGGGTTGGAATCCAGTCTCAGCAGTCTCCTTGGGCTAGCTTCTTACCTCTCTGCCCTTCCCTTTCCTCCTGGTACCCTAGGGAGTGTGAGAGCAGAGACCTTACAGGCTCTGGCCCTGGCAGCCGGTCATGAGATGCCCCCACCAGTGCCTGTCACATTGTAGCCCTCTGTCAATCTTAGCCCTCATGCTCTGTCAGCCCCTGGGCCAGGATTGGGGTGAGGACCTGGGTGGAAAACGTAAGGGGAAGCCAAAATCCTCCATAACCAAGATAAATGAAACTCTAATGCGGTATTATGAAATGTTTAAAATGAGTGCAGTAGATACATAAGGAACAAGATATCAAAATTTTAAATAAGGACAAGACCCAGGGCTTCCCTGGTGGCACAGTGGTTAAGAATCCGCCTGCCAGTGCAGGGGACACGGGTTCAAGCCTTGGGTCGGGAAGATCCCACATGCTGCAGAGCCACTAAGCCCGTGTGCCACAACTACTGAGCCTGTAGTGCCACAGCTACTGAAGCCTGGGTATCTAGACCTCGTGCTCCACAACAAGAGAAGCGACCGCAATGACAAGCCCACACACCGCAACAAAGAGTAGCCCCTGCTCGCCACAACTAGAGAAAGCCTGCGCGCAGCAATGAAGACCCAACACAGCCAAAAATAAATTAATTAATTAATTAAATTTATATAAAAAAAAGAGATGAGACCCAACCTACACATGAATCCCTCACTTTCCTTGCCTCCCCCTAATCCTTGCCTCTTTGGAGCCCTGTATTTATTTTCATGTTCATATTTTGTTCATCTTGGATTATTTTGCATTAATTTTGACTTATAAAAATATGGCCGTAAAATATTCTTTATCTTGGATCCTGAGGTTTCCCGGGGCCCCTTACATTTCGCCCCCCAGGTGAGTGCTCACTTTCTTCACCCTAGGCACAGCCCTGGAAAAATGGGGTTGGAGGTATTATTATTACTATTAAAAGGCAAGGGGCTTCCCTGGTGGTGCAGTGGTTGACAGTCCACCTGCCGATGCAGGGGACGTGGGTTCGTGCCCCGGTCCGGGAAGATCCCACATGCTGCGGAGCGGCTGGGCCCATGAGCCATGGCCACTGGGCCTCCGCGTCCGGAGCCTGTGCTCTGCAACGGGAGAGGCCAAGGCAGTGAGAGGCCCGCGTACCGCAAAAAAAAGAAAAAAAAAAAAGCTACCTCTCAGAGTTTAAATGACCTGCTCAAGGTCCCACAGCTAGTTTGGACCTACAGCACAAACTTGAAAACAAATTGATGAAGAATGAGAGAATGAATGCATTGCAAAATTCTTCTTTTGCAACGTAGCACTGGCAAAATTTTCAGTAATTTTTTTTTTTTTCTCCTAAGGGAAATAAAGGAGAACGTGGTGCAGATGGTGAGATTGGACAGAAAGGTGATCAGGTAAAAACTTCTTTTACAGTGAAACATTCACCCCGAAGAAACATCACTTATTTTTCCTAGGTAACTTTCATTCCACCATTTCTGCAGTCATTTCTCGTTTCTTCTTTGCCTTTGGCAGGATTTTTTTTTAAATCATGTTTTCGTGGTTCCCACCTCGGTTCATTGTCACACTCCCCTTCCCCAGTTATCCGAGGAGCCTCCCTTTTCTTTTCTTTAAAAATACGTATTTTTAAATTTTGTACTCGGTTACTTTTAGTGTTTCTTGCTCACTGAAGTGGTAGTCATTCATTACAAAATGCAAAACGCCCCCTTCTTTCTTCCTGCCCACCCACCACTTCTATTGTGTGACTCTCACTGTGTGAGCTAAAATGCTTCACAGACACCCCTTCTCTGCCCAGGGCCCATCCAGCCCTGCTGGACCACTGCTCCAGATGCATTGTGAGATTGTTCCCATGTGCATCGGAACACTGTCTCCCACTCGTCTCCAGTCCAGGGCTACCAGCTCGTCCTTCACTCTCAAGTCCTCAGCCTCTAACGGCCTTTAAGCTATTTAAACTGGCTGTTCTGCTTGTGCCTTGCCGCTGTCACTCTTTTCCCTCTTTTCCTGTTTTCTCTCCCTCCTGTCCTTCCCCTTTCCTTCGAAGTCTATCCGTCTCTCAGTCGGTACTCATCGTAAACCAGCTCCGTGCCAGGCCCCGCACCAGGCTCTGAGATACAGGATGAGTGATGGGCAAATCCCTAACCTCACAGGGCTTTTCTTTCAGTGACAGGGTGAGGCATGTGAGCAAAGAATCCAGAGGCGGTGAGATAAGAGCTATACTAAAGGTCTGAATGACATACTCAGTGAAAATTCCACTTGTATCTTGAAAGACAAAATTTGGGGGGATTGTTCTTATGAGTTGTGAACGGCAGTGATCTCTGCACCGAATGTTACAGTTTGTGTTTTCCTGTGGAAGGAGGTGAAGGAGGAGGGTAGGGAGATCTTTTCTTTCGTGGTGGTTTGTTTGGTTTGATAACACTGCTGTACTACATAAATGATGCAATACACTTGGCACCATAACCGGTTTAGCTCATTCTAAAATACACACGGACTCCTCTCCACATGGGGACATGAATCTCTTTCTTAAAATAACTGTAATACTGTCAAAGATGCCGTAATTCAGTTAATCTAGCTATTTCCATTGTGGGTATAAATTGTGTGTATATGTATTTATTTGTTTTTAAATTCTTATTATGGGATACTTCAAACATACATCAAAATAAGAACGTATAGTAAAAATTACCCCATTGTATTTATCACCTGGTCAGAATATCTTCCAGCTGTTTGGCCACTCTTGTTTTCATCTATATCCTTCTTCCTTCACATTATTTTGAAGCAAATCCAGTTACAGGATAGGTTTGTTTTTGTAAATATTGTTAGATACTCCCTCAACCACTTATTTATATATATATAAATATGTTCATATATGTATACATATATCCAGAATTTTTATCTGAGTTAGAAGATGGATTCTAGCTTGTCTGAAAGTGGGTAGTTGCACGGAGTGCAACTTTTTGGGAATCATTTAAAATAATTGCCTTGTGTTTTCCTTAGGGTTATCCAGGAGTTCCAGGTTTCATGGGGCCCCCAGGGAACCCTGGGCCACCAGTAAGTAATTATTTTGAATCTCCTCCTCTTCTGGCCTTGTCATTGGTGCATACTTCCATACTCCCTGGAGGTGGTATCACATGGACAGACCTCTTATTTTAAAGAGTGGGCTGACACCTGAAGGGTGTCTGGGGTGAAGTGAAAGTGCAGGTCGCGGCGGCGTCTGGGGTGAGCCCAGAGGGGCTTGGCTACGTTGAGGGACGGTGTAGTCAGAATGCTCTCGCGACGGGGGCATTGGCGGGGATGCACAGGCTCCACTTACTGTTTTTCATCCAGCTCGGGTTGGGAGAAGCCTGGGATAATTGCAAGGTTAGGCTCTTAAGTAAGAAATGTATTATAGAAGCAACTTTCCCTCTTCCGTAGGAAACTGTCCCATGGTGGGAGGCTCAGGGAATCACAGAGTGTCTGTGCAAACCCAGACTTTCTTGGATTTACTGTAATTGATAACCATAATAATAACTGCAAGTTATTACTATGTGTTATTACTATTTTCAACAGTTCATTCGTTGTCATTCTAAGGCACTTGTTATCATTCTAACTAGAGCAACAGCCTTTAATATCATCCCATTTATTCCCATTGACCCTCCTCCCCCTCCAAACAAATGTTCTCCTTGCTCTTCCAGTAGCTGTGGTGCTACCATTGACTGATGCCCTTCTTGGCAAATTGACCTCCCTTTGGTCTAGGTTGCTTGTCTGTCTCCAGCTGATTCGTGAGTTTATTCAGCATCATGCAGGTGTTTATTGAGCCTCCACTTTGTGCCGTGGCTTGGACTGTTAATTGTCTTTGGGAATGGATGCTGAGTCAGCTGCCCATTCAGGTTTAGGGGTCAGTCATGCAGAAGAAACTGAGGAGCAGGCAGCTAACCCTCCTGGTCAATCATGCGTTGTTTTTTAAGTGTTCATGATGTTATATATAGATACCAAGAAGACAAAGCTCTTTACTTTCAGTTTATTTTCTGGTGCTCTGTTAGCATTCTTCTTCTAGTAAAACCCTCACCCTGTTCCCAACCTGCTAGCTTAGCTAGATTCCAGAGTCTAGGATGCCAAACGCTTCTGGCAAAATTATGTAAAATAACCCAAATTTGGAGTAGAAACGCAACTATTCTGTTAGATGTGTAATTTTCCCCTGCAGCAGCCCAGATGCAGGGGAGCATGAACCTTAGGCTGTTTATCTAAATATTATCAACATCTTTTTATTTCGTGAACATTTACGGGGTCCTCACCTGGTCACGGAAAATAAGACACACCTCCTACAACTATGTCAGGTTTCCTTGAGGTCCAAGACCGTGGTGTGGCCATTTCTGTATCCCTAAAACTTTGCCAGCACCTGGTATGACATAGGCATCCAGTAAATGTATGCAAAAGGACTAAATCAAGACTGCTGGAAAGGTGTCGATAAAGTATGGTGAGACCTTGCTCATTTGTTATCCCATGCTTAGTTATTACCTGCAGTGCTTCTGGTCTTGAGTTGGCCAACAGACACGCACAGAAGACGACCACTGTCATCAGACTTCTGATAATAGAGAGCCCTTTATGGAGATCTCTGAGTATGTACCTGGTGCTGGCTGGCTAACTCTTTATATGTATCACCTTACTCAGTTCTCTCAACAACTCAAGTTAAGTCAGTGCTGTCTTTTTCTTTTTTTTCCTCTTTCTCCATTTTACAAAGGAACTGAGATGCAGAGAGGTAAAGTAACTTCCCATACAGCTAGTCAGTGGGGACCCAGGAACTCTGGCTCTGAGAGGGTGCACTCCTAACTGGTACCCTCAATTCTGTGCTGAGCACATTGTAAACATTGTCTCATTTACTGCTCACCTCCCTATGGCATGGGCAATATCACCTGCTGCCTTCGGTGGATAAGGAAACTGAAGCCTCAAAGCCGGTAAGAAGCAAAGCATCGATTCATCTAAAGAACCTCTACACTTATCACCCAGCCAGCCCAGCTCCTAATTCATTCATTTATTCAAGAACTATTGAGTGTCTACTATCCCCAAGGCACTGTTTTAGTTCCCAGTAAACAAGGTGATAAACACTAAGGTGTCAGATGGACACAAAGGCTGGAGAAAACTAAAAGCAGAAACGGGGCATTGAGGAGGAGGGACTTGCAGTTGGGGTCAGGCAGGCAGAGAATGTCTCACTGAGAAGCTGATACCTGAGCCAAGGTGTGGACGAGGGCAGGTTATAAGCTCTGACACATGGGGGTTTAGACTGCAGGCAGAAGGGACAGCACGTGCAGTAACCCTAGGGCAGAAGCCTGGCTGGGGCTCACTCTGCACCACTTACCTGTGTACAACTCCCCTTCCCTTTATCCATCTGTGCATCTCTTCATCCTTGGATTGTCGATACAGGCAGTTGCCTTCCTTAGCTCTCTGGAAGATAAATCCAATTGTTTATTTCTTGTCTGCTGTCCTGAAATGTTCCCTGATGTTAGCTGAAAATGTCCATTCTGAAGTGAGACCATTTACTCTCATCTTATGGATAATTAGCTGGTGAATGCTTTGGCCTCTCCTGAAATGCAGCTGCTGTCCTCCCGACATCTTTGTATCCCCAGAGGCTATCCCAGCCTGATGGGGAAGGCAGAAGTACCTCTGAAACACTTACAGTTCAGACAGCTGGGAAGGGGCACAGGATCTAAGGTCTGTGCATTGCCTCATGCGCAAAGAGGAGGTGCTGATGACCTCTGTTCAGATACACAGCAAACTGGCTTTCTGCTTTACCACCCTTAGGGAACAGATGGAATTGCTGGAGCTGCGGGACCGCCAGGAATCCAGGGATCCCCAGTAAGTTCCTCATTGGAGAGGGTGTGCCTTCAGTTTGTGTTTGGACCTTCCCAGAACCCCAAGTGTTTGCCAGCCCTGCCCTGGTCCTCCTTAACTCCTGTGGCTCACGTTTCAAAGGTCTGTTCACTACTGGTCGACCACAGGAGGAATTGCTTTATGTTAGAACCCTGGTTACCTCGCCTCTAAATTAAAGGTTTGGATGAAATGACCTGGCAATCTGTGATTCCAGAATTCAGCTTACAACCAATTCAAACTGGTTCAAGGTTTAGCCCCATCTCCCTATTCCTTTTTGGTCTGGCTTCTATTTGGAAGAGGCACAGGGGAGGAGAAAGCCCTGGAGCCACCCCATCCCGAGCCTGTGGTATGAGCCAGGTGGTGTGTCAGGCAGGAGGTAGCTACTGTTATCCAGTTGTTCAAAAAGCAGAGTGAGGGCTTCCCTGGTGGCGCAGTGGTTGAGAGTCCGCCTGCCGATGCAGGGGACACGGGTTCGCGCCCCGGTCCGGGAAGATCCCACATGCCGCGGAGCGGCTGGGCCCGTGAGCCGTGGCCGCTGAGCCTGCGCTTCCAGAGCCTGTGCTTCGCAACGGGAGGGGCCACAACAGTGAGAGGCCCGCGTACCGCAAAAAAAAAAAAAAAAAGAGTGAAATTAAGAAAGCGGAAGTCACAGGTCAAGGTCCTAAAACTACACAGGTGGAGGTAGTTGGAATCCAAGACTTTTGTCTCAAACACCAGCGTTATATTCATTGCTTGAAGCTGCCGGGACCATTCTTGGTTTCAACAGCGTAAGGCAAAGGTGAACCTCAGTTTAGCAGGCACTGGGCTCGTAGTCACTACAGGCATATTCACTTAAAGGAATTTACGGTCCCTTGATATCCCCTATCTCATCTGACTGCCCTGTCAGTAGGAATCATTGTCTCCATTTTATAAATAAGGAAAGTGGGCAT
Organism: Neophocaena asiaeorientalis asiaeorientalis; assembly: GCF_003031525.2. Classification (NCBI taxonomy): domain Eukaryota; kingdom Metazoa; phylum Chordata; class Mammalia; order Artiodactyla; family Phocoenidae; genus Neophocaena; species Neophocaena asiaeorientalis. Next base: position 19,330,030 of record NW_020172779.1, on the reverse strand, counting down.
AAGAGAAGGAAAACTACCAGTTCAGGGTCACATGGTGAGGAAATGTCAGAGCTGGGTGCAAACCCCACTCTACAGAAATCTCAGTGTCATGTTCCAGGTAGGGCTATTGCTAGCAAGCAGGTCAACCCTGCCCTGGTACCTCTGGACTCTGGTGCCAGGAGCACTTCCTCCTCAGATGAGGAAAACAAAGCCCAGGGGAGTGATGTCACTCGTCCAAGGTCATACAGGAAATTGATATCCAAGTCGGGAGTTAAGTCAGTTTGAAAATTCCCATTTCAGCATTCCTTCTGTCACTCCACCCTGCCCCACTGTGTGGGATGGTCAGGTTAGGGGCAGGACGGATGTCGAGATTGAAAACTAAGAGCCACGTGGTTCTTTTTACGATCATCATCTAGCTAATGCTTTTGCAGCAGCCCACTGAGAAGTCCCAGGATGAATAACATATGACCCATTATACCGCAGACAGCTTTTTATTGATTCTCAGACAGAAAAAGATTTCTCCCATAAAAACGAATGGACTATTCGCCTGAGGAGAATACGATGCGGGTCCCAGATGTAAATCCTAGGAATTAAACTACATTAAATGAGATATTGATTCTGTCCTGGCAAGTTATACCTGTGCTTGAAGTTGCCCATGGTCTTGGTATTTCCACATAAACATCAAACCAGAAAACAGCTGAAGTTTTCTTAGCACAAATAATGAGTATTGGTAGTTAAAAAACAGAAATAAAGTTAAATAGGGAATAGTTAAAAATATATATACACAGAGAAATCTAAAACATTTCTATTGCATTTTGAGTTAAAACATATAAACCATTTGCCAATCTTTTTGACATGGGATGAAGGCCGTCATTTTTATTTCTGTTCCCCTGAATAGAGTCTCTTGTCATTATATTGTAGAAAGAACATCCACCCATTTACTATTCGTTGCCTTTTTAAAAAGTGGTTTGAGGGACTTCCCTGTTAAGAATCCACCGGCCAATGCAGGGGATACGGGTTCGAGCCCTAGTCTGGGAAGATCCCACATGCCGTGGAGCAACTAAGCCCGTGCACCACAACTACTGAGCCTGTGCTCTAGAGCCCATGAGCCACAACTACTGAGCCCACGTGCTGCAACTACTGAAGCCCGCGCACCTAGAGCCCGTGCTCCGCAATAAGAGAAGCCACCGCAATGAGAAGCCCGTGCACCGCAACGAAGAGTAGCCCCCACTCGCCGCAACTAGAGAAAGCCTGCACACAGCAGTGAAGACCCAATGCAGCCAAAAATAAATAAATAAAAAATAAATAAATTTATTTTTTTAAAAAGTGGTTTGGGTGTGTAACAACACCTGTGAAGCAATTTGAATGTAGGATCCTAGTTTGTTAGGATTTTTTGCAAATCTTTTATAGCTATCTTGTGGTACAGCTATCAGCTATCTATTTAGACAGTGAATGTCTCATCTTTATCAAATATTTTCAACATCTTAATTTGCGTAAAAAGATCATTCTCTTTCTTTTTCCACCTGAATTTCATTGGGCAACCTAATGAACAATTAAATTGTGTAATTTCCATAGCAAACAACAAGTGGTGAAAACAGGCTTGGGAACAACCATACTGGCTCCTTACTGAGGCTTCGACTCACCTGATTGGAGCAGAAAGACCCTAAGTAGTAGATATTTTAGTCTTGCGGGCCATATGGTCTCTGTTGCAAATCCTCAACTGTGCCACAGTCAGGCGAGATCAGCCACAGACATTATGTAAACTAGCGGTGAGACTGCATTCCGATGAGACTTTATTTGCAGCAACAAGCAGAGGGTGGGAGCTTGCTGACTCCTGTCTTAGAGCACTGGTGCTTTCATAGCAGGGTCTTGGCAATAATAAGCGTCCAAGAAGGGATCCAGGAAGCTCTGTTATCAATATGTAAAAACACCTACCTAGGGTGAATATTTGGCCCAAGTTGACCAAAAAACCCACTTTATTTGTTAATGTTTGTAGGTGTCGTGATATGGGGAGGGGGTGAATTTTTTTGTTTTGTTTTACTGTTATTATTTTGCATTGGTGTAAGTGGCAAAATGTCTAGACAGTCTCAGATATTATGCAGCATACGTTTACAGAGATGCAGGTCATGCCAAATTGTTATCAATGCAAATGCATAAACATAGCATTTCATTTTTTAAGAGCTAAGAGTAACCTCCCAACATGAATAGGTAGAGTGTAGATACTTTTGTTTTTTTTGAGTGTAGATACTTTTGAGAATAGGTTTCAACAAACCAGTAGTGAACCTAAGACATTGTTCATTCTTCACTAGTTCCCGAAGGTCTATGAAAAGAATTCTCAATATCTGTTTTATTTAATAAATTTATTTATTTTTGGCTGGGTTGGGTCTTCGTTGCTGCGCGCAGGCTTTTCTCTAGTTGCGGCGAGCGGGGGCTACTCTTCGTTGCGGAGTGTGAGCTTCTCAGTGTGGTGGCTTCTCTTGTTGTGGAGCACGGGCTCTAGGCGCACGGGCTCAGTAGTTGTGGCGCACGGGCTTAGTTGCTCCACGGCATGTGGGATCTTCCCGGACCAGGGCTCGAACCGTGTCCCCTGCATTGGCAGGCAGATTCTTAACCACTGCATCACCAGGGAAGCCCCTCAGTATCTTAATGATGTGACACTGGTATCTTTCATTTTCTTCAGATTTGGAAATGAAAGTCAGTTATTGAGTTTTTTATTGAGTTTAACTAGTACTTACTAAAGAAAGTGTGCTTTGGTCCCCTCATTGAACACTTTACATGACAGTATACTAAATCTCTATGAATCTGAAATAAATATCAAAATATTTTTGCTTTTGCTTTTCTTCCAAGGGGATAACATCACAACCTTTAAGAATATTTCATTTTGTGTGGAATGTGGATTAGAGTTTAAGCCAGACGTTAGTGTTTTATTGCAAAAGAAACACTAGCAGGAAATTATAAAGTTATCAGGACTTTCAAAATACTCATGGTAGAGATGCAGGATGATATAATTATGAACATTAGAATAAAAATGATAACACCGATTACCTCATCTGACGTAGAAACTCTAGTTGACACTGATGTGTATTTTTGCTGAGTAAAATGAGAAAGGAAGTATTAATGCACCTTGGTAAACACAGTCTTTCAAGGTCTGTTTCCTGGGGGAAAGGGATACTAAAAGCAAGCACTGATGGTAAAGAATTGGGGAACCTCTGGATAAGACGGTGGCAGTAACAAAACCATCTGTTACCTGTGCCCCTGGTCAGCTGGTCAGTTCTTTACTTGTCTTGAGTGCTGTACGCAGAAGCCCTGCAGGTGCTACGGTCTGTGCTGTGAGGCGGTCTGGGGACAAAGTGCAGAGTTGGATCTGGACCCAGGTCTTGTGGACCCCTAAACTTCTTCCCAGTACGCCTTCCAAGCACTAATTCCCCGAGTCTATGTAATAAGGCCAAAATGAGCTCCGGTCTGCACACCCACCTGCATGATTGTGCTCTGTCCAGGGCCCCTCCCTGCCCTGCAGGGAAGCAGTACCTGGAAAGGAACCAGGTGGACGAGGCAGATGCAGAAGCACTAAAGACTCCTTCCAACCCACGAAGGCAATTCTGGGTGAGATCATTTACCTCCAGAAAAGCCAATCCCAGAAATTTAATGGGGTTTCGTGTCTTGGATCTTTTAGGGAAAAGAAGGTCCTCCTGGCCCCCAAGGCCCATCTGGATTACCCGGAATCCCAGTAAGTGGCATTTTTTTTTTAAAAATCTAGTTTCTCTACTGCAAAAATAAGCAAAGAAAACTATATTTCACCATTGTAGACACAAAGCATGTTTACTAGGGAAATTTTCGGTAGAAGAAAAATAATACTAACCAAAGCCAATTTTAGTCTCATTCTTCCTTTATGTATTTGTTGTTGTTTACTTATGTAAATAAAATTTTCATCTCTTTCTCTCTCCACACACATATCAATCAACAGACACATACATACATAACTGTGATAACTGTGATAATATAAACATTTTCTGTTTTCCACACTGGTATTAAATGCTCATAAATTTTATATACATTCTACCCAATAAATGTACCATAATATATGTGATTCTTCTTCTGTTGCCTCATAAGTCTTATAACTTTTAAAAATCTACAATAGATTATTTTACATTAGGTTTTTATTTTACAGTAGATTACTGTTTTACATTAGATTATTATTTTATTTCTATAGGATGGTGCCCCAAAGTGGAGTCTACTGGTCAGAGCACAATAATGTCTAAGGTTCTTGATACATACTGCAAAATTACTCTCCACAAATGTTGTTCCGGACTTTTCAATTTAATATACTTCTCGACAGGGTCAGACTCTCCAATATGTTAGTAATAAGGCTGCTCCAGAGAGGCCATGTGCTGCCTTCTTCATTGAGAATAAATCCTCGTGTGGCTCCTCGTCTGGCGTGTGCCTGCAGCTGGGACCTCTCCTGGACACAGCCCCACCCCTGCCCTCCACGGGGCGTCCTTTTGTTCCAGCCACACTGGCTTCCTTTTGGTTTCCAGAACACTCTGCACCCTCTCCTCTCTAGGCCACAGGGCCTTTGCACATGCCTTTCTGTCCACCCAGAATGCCCTCTTGTCACCTCTTTCACTATTCGATGCTTTGATCTTTTCCAGCTCATCCCAGGCATCACTTCCTAGAAGTTTCCTCTGCCCCCCAGGCTAGGATAGGCTGTCTTAGTCTCTTTTTCCTTTCTTCCTAAGTGCCTGTCTCTGCTGGTAGCCCCATGTTTATTTGCGTGATGGTTTGATTAGTAACCACCTCCACCATTATTCACTAATCTATGTGCTCATTCAGCACACACTGACTAGGCACCTACTGGGTGCTGGATCTGGGGACCTAACCAAGAGCGCCTGGTAATCATGGGGTTATGTTCTGGGTTGTGGGTTCTATGGGACCAGGCTTTTGTTCCCCACACGTGGTGGGCACACGGCAAATATTACTTAAATAAATATGTGGATGCATGAATCGTTTTCCTAGAGCCCTTCCTCCTTGAGTGTCTGATAAGTGCTACTGTTGGTCGAGCAGGCATTTCCGGGGCATCACCAGTAGCCGTCACTGCAACCACACAACCCCGGAGGTTAAGTAACCTGTCCAGGGCGCACAGGTCTTAAAAGACAGGCTGGGATGTGAAACCCCGGTTGGTAAAAAATGTAACGCTGTAGCCTAGTGTGTCATAGCAGCTAGGAAATACTTGATTTAATTCCAGGAATAATAAAGCTACGGAGAGAAAATTCCAGTTTGAATTTTCTGCCAAGCCCTTATGATCAAAGTCCTAGGGTGCTGGAGAAGAGAGAAATGACCTGAGATATGAGTACACGATTTTCTTAGTAGTATCCCTCCTCTCTCCCAGCTTCCCTCCTTCCTTCCTTCTTTCCCTCCAGTGCTCACCCCATCTGCTCTCTGTTATCCTCAGAGGAAAGCCGAGACGACCTCCCTGGCACCTCGTGAACTCACCCTGTTTTCCTCTCTGTCTCTTTCTCAGCCCTGTCCTGGACACTCCAGCCTTGTCCACACCCCTTCCTCCCAGCCACTCTAAACAGCTTTGCCTTCCTCCAGGTCATCGCTATGTAGAAAACTCTTCCTCTCCCTCTGCCCGGGCAACAGGAATCATCCCAGCTTTCACGCACATTGTGCTAACCACAGGGCGGGCTCAGTGCAGAGAGCTTTCCACGTGTTAACATGCATAATCCTCACCACACCCCACTCCTCTGTTCATCCCGAGGTCTCGGCTAGACATCATCTTCTCCGGGGAGATGTCCTTGAACCTCCCCAGTGGGGTTAGGTGGGGATCAGAGCCATGCTCTGAGAGCACTTCCTTCATAACCCCTTGCGGCACTTGGGATTTACAATCATAAATACCTGTTGGGGGCTCCCCTGGTGGCGCAGTGGTTGAGAGTCCGCCTGACGATGCAGGGGACGTGGGTTCGTGCCCCGGTCCGGGAAGATCCCACGTGCCGCGGAGTATGCTGGGCCCGTGAGCCATGGGCCGCTGAGCCTGCGCGTCCGGAGCCTGTGCTCCACAACGGGAGAGGCCACAACAGTGAGAGGCCTGCGTACCGCAAAAAAAAAAAAGACCCTTCATATATGCCTTACAGCTCCTCCCCTTGCAGTGTAAGTGTGAACATCCCTTTAATTTATTAAAGGTGAAGAAATGAGGCTCTGAGAAGTTCACGGATTGCTCAGCAATCCGGCAGTCGACGAGAGCAGTCTCTATCTCTCAGAAGCCGCACCTCCTTCCCCGATGATTCAGTAGAGGCCGCACTCAGCCCTCTTCTGCGTCGCCTGAAGCGGCGCTCCTGCTGCTTCCGGGAGCCAGGTGTCTGCCCCGGGGCTCCCCTGGGGTCGGCTGCCCTCCTTCCTGCGCGTGTCTCACCTGGGTACGTTGCCTTTCTCTTCTGTGCGTGGGTCTCCTGACCCTCCCCCCGCTGCTCCGTGCATGGGAGAAAAGGTTTCTGGAGTTAAACTCTTAATTGAAAAGAGGATCAGTAGCGCGGGGCCTCCGAGTCAGCCAAGCCGGCTTACCTGGCGTTACCATGGTCATGCCAGGAGCAGGGTCTTAACGAGTTACGGGTGCGCATGGGGCATCGGCTAGCGGCCCGGATGGTCAGTAAACTTACGTTACCGTCCTCAGTGCTTCCTGCCAGCGCCCGGGCACTGGCGTTAAAGGCACTGATGAGGAGCGATGCACGATCTCGCGCGTGCCGGCCGCAGCGGGAGCAGCTGCACTGCTGGCGCCGACTACCGATGCCTGGCTTGCTAAACGTTGCAGGTGGTGGCGTTGATTCCGAGTCCCCTCGTGACTCTGCCAGACAGGTTTGTCATCTGTGTTTAGGAGAGGGGCCGCTGCGAGCTGAGAATGTCAGTAACTCACCCAAGATCGTAGGCATAGTTGATTCAAGCGGGGTTCAGACCCTGCCTGGCGTGACTCAGGTGCCCCTCTGCCTTGCTGCTCGTTGCTTTCTTTCCCTGGAACCCGCCCAGTGCAGGTGACCCAGGACTGGAACCTGAGTCTGTGTGATGCTGTAATCATTGTCCTGATCTGGCAGAGGTTCCTGGAGAAGAATGGTCTCTTAGATTAAACATGAGGCTTACAGTGTCTTACTGAGGGCAGGAGGTGGGCCAGTAGGAGGTGGGGAGCAGGTGGGGGATTTGTAGCTTGATTTCATGGAAAGAAACGTGACATGTTCGTGGCCTTCCTGTAGCCCGGACATGGCCCTGGCTGTCATTCACCTCGCCTGCTTGTGTCCCGGGAGCTATAGGCACTCTGCCGCAGGCCCCTCGGGTCCTTGTCATCTCCATCAGAAGCCGTCTCCTCGCTGTGGTCAACCCAGGAGGCCCAGAGATGAGCCCATGTTGTCCTAAGTTTGACTGCATGAAAATGTCCAGTAGGGGCTTCTTTCCACCTATAGCAATAATAATGCAATTTATTGCTTTTTCACTGTGTGCCAGGCACCGCCAACCAGAGATCCAAGCCAGAAGCGTGGTGCTGGGGGAGAAACCATGAAAAATGAAGCCAGTTCCGCCTGTTGTGTGTGACTGTAGCTGTGCACCAGGCAGAAAGGCGTCTTTCCTTCCCTCCCTCTTAGCGTCTTCATCCAGATAAACAATGTGAGTTTATCTTGCAGGGAGAAGAAGGCAAAGAAGGCAGAGATGGAAAACCAGGGCCCCCCGGAGAGCCGGTAAGGGACTCGAAGGTTCTTACCATTTACACGCCAGATCAGCCATTTCTCAGAAGCAACTGCTCTGTGTCCAGAGCTACTATGAACCGGGCACAGTGACATTTATTTGTTGTGCATTTCTTCATTTACTTCTCCTGAGAACCCTGCAAGGTAAACACCTCTGTCCCCATTTTACAGCTGAGGAAACGGAGTCTCGGGGAGTGAACTCTATCCTGGGGCTCCTGTCCCTCCCTTTCTGCTTTTTTTTTTTTTTTTTTAACTGCCTCTGCAGCCTCCATCCTATTGATGTGGAAGGGAACTGGGCAGGTGAGCACTGGCTGGAGTAGAAACCTGACATCCGAAAAGCCTGTTAAACCCCTGAAAGCCTGAGCTTCACCTGCCGTCTCTAGGGGATGCGAGTTTGTCCTTTCTTCGACATTGGCATAGAGGTGTTTTTTTTTTTTTAATCTTTCTTTTTTTCTTTGTTTTTTTTTTGTTTGTTTGGTTGGTTGGTTGGGTTTTTTTTTTCCTTTATCTTTAATGTCAGCTGCCGGGCCACACAGTGAGATGGACTGTGTGCTGCTGAGGACGTCTGTCTCTGTGGCCCCAGCAGCTACTGGCTGGAAGTGTGCAGTGATTTCCTCAGACCCGCCTCTATGACCTCGGAGTTGTCCTTCCTGAGGACGGTCAGCCCCTCGTGAGTGTGGATCTGGGCTGAGTGATGATGCTGAAGCTTCATTTCCTAGCAACAGTTTTGTCTTCACAAACCCCTTCCACAGCCTCAACACCGAGGGGAAGATGGCAGGTGGCCCCTGGGGCTTAGAGACCTGGTTCTCCCGACACCCACCAGCAGGAGACAGTTACTGATGGGGTGCACCCAATAAATACCACGCAGCTGTGCACAAGATGGGGGATGTTTTCTAGATACAGACATGAGACTTCTCCAAGATACATTGTTGAGTAAAAAAGCAAGGGCACAGAGCAGTGTGTTTAGCCTGCCCTATTTCGTATGAAAATGGGTCTGTGTGTATTTATCTAGCATTTACATAAAGGGACTCTGGGAGACTCCAGAAGCACCAAGAGAAGTCGTTTCCATCCATGGAAGGAAGTGAGGACGGGTGATTCTGAGCACAAGGAACATAGGGATGGGACGTCAATTTTTGGTCCATAGTATGTTATTTTATTATCTTTTTAATTTTTGGAGCCATGTGTGCAGTGCTTATTGATAAAATTAAATTAAAATATTTTATGCCAAAATTACAACCACAACCAGAAGAAGAAACTGGCTTCGGATGCTGGCTTCACTCCCTACAGGCTTTGCGACCCGGCTTGAGTCAAAGAGCATCTCCCGGCTTCAGTCTCAATTCAAATAGAATGAGAATAATAGTAGCAACTTGCTGGAGTTGCTGGCGAATCAGATGTGGTGAGAAGCTGGTTAAATGCATCAGGCCTCTCTAACTGTTCATTAATTTAGTAAGTTACTTTTCCAACTGCTCTAGCTTTAATTCCTGGTGAGGTTAGAACCTCAGAGCCTTTAGAACCAGTAAGTGGAATTACATAACAGTCTCCACAGCAAGACTTGTGCTCCATTTAATTTGTGCGGCCGTAACTGTTATGACTCACTCTGCGTCTTATGCAACCTGCCAGAAGTACCTTCTTTATCGCTTTTCCCTGTTTGCCAGATGCCGAGACCAGGACGCACTGCCGAGGGGAAAGTAAGAGCTTAGGGCAGCGAGCAAAGTCAACAGCTCATCTAAGCTGCTGAAGGCTGATGTCCAGCCGCGCAGCCCTGGTGGGCAAGCAGCAGTTAGCCAGGCTGAGGACGTGGCAAGGGAGCAAAAGAAGGACAGGTATCGCCACCGCGGCTGACAGCTGCTGTGTGCGCACCAAGGGGGTGCTGCGTGCCTCGTTACATTTGCCAGTGTAAGCCCCAGGAAACCGCTGTGGGGTGTGGGTGTCATAATTGGCCCAGATGAGGAAACTAAGGCACAGAGAGGTTAGGTAGGCTGGCCGAGGTCACACCGCTGGTAAATGAAGCATCCGGGACCCGCACCCTGAAGGCTGACCCCAGAGCTCAGTCAGCGCAGAGCAGGCAATCAGCTTTTTTGCAGAAAGTGTATTATCCTGAGAGGCTGTCACTGACAGTACAGGATAACCGAGGCCCGTGGTCTGCACTCACTCTGTTTGTGGAATGCCTTTTCCAGATAGGCCTGTGCCAGGCGCTGGGTATGGACGGCTGGAAGGCCAGGTCTGCCCTGGGTAAGCAGTGGCTAAGTCAGTGCATGGAAGGCAAGGCCGGTTCTGCTGGAAGCAGAGGGGGCTCGGCAGCTGTCCCCAGCACGTGGTCCAGAGCTCACCTGTCCGTTCGTTCTGGGGTCTCAGCGTGTGGCCATCCTGACCTTTGTCACTCTGAGCTGCTTGGGAGGAGATTGGCGGAGGAATGGGGGCACCAGAGGTCCCCTGAGAGCAGACCTGGAGACCAGGATGGGGGGCAGGTGGGGTATTTGGACAAGATCCCAGGAGCACGGACAGAGTGGGGAAATGGAAAGAAGGAAAGCTGCTGGCAGGCCAGTGGGCAGACGTTCCAGTGGGCACCGTGGGTCCACTCCCCCGGAGACCAGCTGAGGATGTGAGAGGAGCACACCTGGCCTCCCCGGTCCCACGCCTGCCGGGGAGCAGGCTCGGGTGTTCTTCATCAACTTCAGCCTTTCTGCCTGGGGGTTGCTTGTTGGGGCATGAACTCCCACGCACTCGGGCCTTCAACACCTCGGAGTCAAGTGCCCCAAAGGCTGTTCTGGGCACGGCCTTCTGCCTGAGTGAGCGCTGATCAAGAGTGACAGGAGCCCTCCCGGGGAGCCAGGGGGTGGCTGGGAAACAGCGGCACTGCCTACTGGTAGTGGGTGGTTAATTTCCACTTTGACTTATTCCTTTAAGTCCCTATACATCGGGGACATGGATGGACAGACAGTAGACAGACAGATGACGGATGCGTGGATAGATAACAGATAGATGGGTAAATACGCAGCTTTTAGAGTTGCCCATTTTGTCATTTTTAATAAGAGGCATTTGAGTATTAGTTACAGTGTAGGTTGAAGTACGGAGGCTCTGGAACCAAAACGCCTGCATTAGAATCCCAGCTGTGTGACCTTGAGCAGGTCACTTAACCTCTCTGTGCCTTGGAGTTTTGCCTGGGGCAGAACCAAAGTGCCTCCCTCATGGGTTATAGTGTAAAGCGCTGGTGTTGTGCCCAGCGCATGGAAAACCCTCAGCAGTGTCTGGTTGTTATCCTTTGTCTGCTGTCAGCCTGGGCCGGTGATGGCTGTCCCACTTGCCTGTGGGGCAGGAGTCAGGCTAGATCACAAAGACCTACGTCAGGGAGGCTGTCCTGAATTTACAACTGAGAAACAGATCCAGGGAAGGGTAATGATCCCCAAGATCACACGGCTAGACTTAGACGAGCTGGGACAGAAGAAGAAACAAACTCGGAAGTCAGAGCTTGGTGCCCCATCCTCCTTCCCCTGTAACTTTCACTCTGAATCCACGGATGCCCTTCTCCCTCTCCCGTGCCCCACCATGGACCCCTTCTGGCCCTCCAGGTTTATAAGCTGTGAAAATGAAGGGGGACTTGGGCGAGTAGGCCCTCCTGTTACCATGGAGGCGGGGCCAGCATGCTGCCCATCTCCCCGTCAAGCACACGTGCCCCTTCACCCACTTTCCCGGCTCACCCCAACCCTCCCTCACCTCTCACCACTTTATCTGGACTTCAGCAGTAAACCGCAGGCCCCCTGTCAGCAGGCACTGATGCCAGGCTGAGGAGAGCCTCCTTTCGGGTGTTGCTGGGGTCCAGTCTGGCTTTGCTGTTTGTTAACTTAATGAAACCATAACTTCTTTGAGCCTCAGGTCCCCATTTGTACCATGCGGTCATCACCAGCTGCCTCGGGGTGGCTTTGTGAGTAGTTATAAAGCGGTCTCTAACTTGGGCGTCTACATAATCTCTCATCCAGACCAGAGCCCTTCCAAGGATAAGAAGGGGCACTGTGAATGGGTGTTTCAAAGATGAAACCTGTGTAACCAGCGCCGTCCCAGGAAAACCAACAACATAATAGGCAGGGCTACACAGTGCAGATTTCTATGGACTAAAATGGACCACAGTACCAGAGGGTAGGGTTGGCAGGGGGCAGAGACTGGCTGGTGGAAGTATGATGCTCTGAAGCTCCGGCAGACGAGAATAGGAAGGTCCTGCAAATGTTGTCCTCAAGTTCTTCTTTTCTTCTTTATCCTCAGGGCAAAACAGGAGAGCCAGGTCTGCCAGGACCGGAGGGTGCCCGTGGTCCCCCTGTAAGTGCTGAGCGTGTGTGTGTGTGTTGTCCACAGTAGAATAAAGCCATCAGTCACTTGGCTGTGACACCGTGGGTAGGGTCCTCTGAGATTGCCTGGACTCCAGAAGTACCTCTCTTCCAAGACCTTGGTACTTCCGTGCAGTAAATCCAGTCCTTTCACATGCCATTGCTGTAAAATTTATTTTCAAACTTGTACCCATTGTTACTTGTTCTAAGTTTTCTTTGTTCTTATCCTATTTATTATAATTTTAATGGACTTCCTCTGGATGATAGGACCTAAAAATAAGTCTCAATTTTCATTCTGAACCCTTTTCACAGCTAAAGGGTTTTTCCCCAATTATAACAGTAACTCATTCTCATTGCATAACAATAACAAATGATGATGGTAATAAAAAGAGAAAGAGTAAGAAAAGTAATGTTATAGAGAAGAAAATAGAGTTACTTATAATTCTACAACACAGAAGTAAAGCTCTGTTAACGTTCTAGTATGTTTTTTTAGTCTTTTTTTCTATGTATGAAATCCAACATTTATATATCTAAATCTACATCTGTCATTTATATATCTAAATCTGTATCTAGCTGTCGGGCTATTTATTATACATATAAACATATACAGACACCTTTTCTTTTTTTCTTTTTAAGAACCACCATTTCATCTTTTTATTATATAAAATTTCAAACACATATGAAGTAAACAGAATAGTGAAATGAACTCCCATGTGCCATTCACTGAGCTTCAATAATCATTATTCTGCTTCATATCTACCTCTACTCATTTCCTATCCCCTACTCAATACTTTTCAAGTTCTTTGCTATAAAATTTACACACATCAAAAAATCTTAACTGTATCATTTGGACAAATAGATATACACATGTAACCCACATCATCATTTCATTTTAAGCCCCATGGTTTTCTACAGGGTTCTAAAACAAGACTCAACAACTTGGATCCCATTTTAAGGTCAGGATGGCCAACCCGATGCCAATGGCTTAGATTGCATGATCATTTAGCAGTGGATATGTTGAAGGGATGTTGAGGTAGGGAGGGGTATACTGTTATTTATATATATATATGCATAAAAGATCCACAACAGAGCAGAACAGGAAAGAAACATACCTTGCAAGTAAAGGAGTTGGACTTAGAGTGATCTGTGAAAGAAGATAAGCAAGGCCACGAGAGAGAGAAGAGACTTCATAACTTTATAAACTCCATGAGAAAAAGAAGAGACTTCCTACCTTTTAGCTTTTAGATGGCAATTAGAGGAATCCCAAAACAGGGCCTAAGAGGTTGCCTTGATCGTCAGTGTTTTACAGCTTCTCCACAGCCTGTTGAAAAGGCTCGCACTTGACAGAGCCTTCAGTGCATGTCTTCACTCTCTCCTACCTATAAAAATGAACCCTGTGTATTTTGGGGTTGTTGGGGTTTTTTCGCTAAATGCTTTACTCCTTTATAATTTCAAAACTGTTTACAAAATTCCTTAAATTTTCTTTGGAAATGAATAGGATGTTCAATAAAAATCTTAAAATCCAATTATCTGGCAAGAAGTGGGAGATCAAAATGCTGGTTCTATTTCCTTAATCTGTTTTTCTGTTAAAAAAAAATCAATAACTCACCTGGCTAGTATTCAATAAGGAGGAAATAAAACACAAAAAACACTTTCCTTTTCCCAACTCTCCTTGCTTTTCACCTGCCTGCATCAGGAGAAGAAACCTAAGAATGGGGACTGCCACCTCTTACGGGGGATTCAAACACAGAATTAGTGATTTTTTTTTTTTAAGGTCATTTCTGGTTTACTGGAGGGAGGGTCTTTTGTTTTGTTATATTTTTCTTTTTTCAGCCACGGAGATCCATTTGCTGGGAAGTGTGCTGGGGCAAGATCCACCTCTCAACAGAGAGTTGTAAGGAATCCTACTTCAGTGCAGGGACAGAGGTTAGAGACCCAGGGAGTTGAAAGCACACCCACCTCCTCTGGCTGGCACGGTGTGAGCTTGGAGATAGACAGACCTGGGCTCAGCTTTCACTTTGTCATTTATTAACTTTGTGACCTGGGTCAGGGGACCGTTCTGAACCTCTGTTTCTTCTTTTATGAAATGGGCATCAGAATAGCTCCCACTTCTATAGGGTGGTTGTGAGTACTAAAGGAGAAGATAAAACATGTGAAACTCCCAGCCAAGTGTCTGGGACATTGTGTGTGGCTCCCTTAGTTGGTGCTTTTGTCCATGATTATTTGGGAGGAGAGCAACCGGGGTCCCTGCCTCTGCACTGGCTGGATTTGGGGAAGATGCTGGGCCCCAGGAGGCCCTGTCCCTCCCCAGGGGAAGGGAACTGGCCTATTTTGAACAGTGGAGAGCACTGTTTGTTTCTTTTTCAATCCTTACGGCAACTCTGCAGAAGTGGGTTCTACCCTCATTTTACAGATGTGGAAACTGACTCCCAGTGAAGAGAAGTAAAGCACCCAAGACCCACAGCTAGAAAGTGGGGAGCCATGGTTCAGTTCCAGACCTGACCCCAAAGTCAGCCCTGCTCCATCATAGTTAATAGCATGTAAAGCCCCTGTCCATAGACTAGTCCTGCAGAGCTCTGCCAGGTGGTATTTTTATTTTCCTCGTTTCATAGATGGTGATGTTAGGACTCCAAGGGGTAAGTTGACTTTTCCGAGGTTACAGTGGTTCAATCTCGAGTCAAATCTAGGCGACTTCATGCCCTCCTCCTGCTTTTCCCCTGCACCTCCCAGACTCTGAGACTTCCCTTTCTGTTGCACCGCCCTGCGGCCTGGGAAGTGACCTTCAGAGCCTCCTTCCTAAGGCCACCCATTCTTATCCCCCAAGCGGTGAGGAACTGGCAAGAGAAAGCGTTTCCAGGGTAACAAGCACAGCCACACAGCAGTGGGGCTGCTAGGCCACAGCTCTCATCAAATGGCCAGGTCAGAGGGCTGTCTTCTCCCCAGTAGGGTCTTCGCTCGCTTTTTGAAACCAGGAGATAAACTCAGGAGATAAGGTCTGAGAAGGGCCTGGTGGCGTCAGCTGGGAGGCATTTGGCCTTGGCCTCAGAAGGCCCTGTCTGGCCACACGCTGCTGCCTCCCAGAGTCGAGTGTGTGGCACTGGAGAGGCTTTGAATCATGGCTCCACCGCTAACTCTCTGTGTGATAGATCGGCCTGAGCTTCTTTTCTATACAGTGGGGAAAATGAATCCCATCTTCCAGGACTTCATTGCACTGAAATGGGAGTGTGTCCCGTGGCTGCAGCACATGTGTGGTAGGGGCTCTGCAGCTGGGGTTTTCCTCTCTTTCCCCTGCTGCAGCCTTGCTCCTCTCTCCCCGCCTCGAGCCTTCCTTATAGCGAGTGAGAGGCTAGGATGGGACCTTGCCGCTCACTGTGAGGCCTCCGCACTGCTCGGAGAAGTGCACGACTCCCTGTGCTGTGCAGCCCCTGTCTGTGGGGCTTGTGTTGACAAGTGAAATTAAATTCAAGGCCCCGTCCCAGGTGCTCCCCAGACCCCCTGACCTTGACCTCTGTGCACAGGCATCAGCCCTCGTACAAGGGCGTGGCTCTGTGTCAGCCACTGGCTGGGGACTCAGTCAAGCAGGACACCCAGAGCAGTGCTCTGGCAGTGACGACGTGAGGAGGTGACGCACAGAGAGAAAGGTGCCAGGAAGGCGGTAGATGGTGGCAGCGGGAGGGGCGACTGAGATGCTGGAGTTGGGATGGGAGACTGGCCGAGAGCAAGGCCTGTAACCGGGAGGGATTTACGCGACGGGCAAGCGCGCACCAGCAGGAGGGAGCAGCGGTGAACACGTGAGGCCTGCCGCAGGAACCACGGGTGGGGCGGGACGTGCAGCGGGATAGGGCCCAGGACCTGGACGTGGTCTGCTGGCGCAGAGAGGGCGGGCAGGCCCTGCTCATCTGCGGGATCAGCGTCCTGTGGATGCCTGGGTCTCAGCAGGAGGGCAAGCACCCTGACTCCCGGGCTGCAGAGATGCTGTTCCAGCTGGTCAGGAGCAGAGCCTGGGAGTGGGACAGTGGGAAGTGGGAGGGCTTCGGGGCTGTGCAGGCCTGCCTGGACCCAAATCCGATTCCTGTCTAGCTGTGGGGCTTTGGGCAGGTGTTCTACGTCTCTGAGACTCAGCTTCCTCATCTGTGAAGTGGGGATTCTTCCACAATCAGGGTGGCCTGACTGTTAACGGATGGTAGCGTCAGCTCCGCTGACAGCTTCGTCTTTGCTCAGAGGGCTTGTGCTTCAGGGAGAATATCTCAAGCTGCTCTTTTGTGCAGGGAGGGCCCAGCCCCATGGCCCAGTATGAGGCTTCCGGGCTGGCTGTACTCACAACTGCTGGGGGGGACCAGCGATGGCTACAGGAACGAGGAAGGTGCCCAGGCCCTAACTTGGGGTGAAGGCAGTGTTGTCTCAAAGGGAACTGCCTACCGCAGGATCCAGGCGGAGGGGGTCCAAGCCACGTGGTATGAGATGAGGAAGAAGCGGGAGTTCAGGAGACACGTGGGGAGACCCCACCACCCTCCAGGACATTTGTGGAACGGGCCCCAGCAGCCCTGCCCTCGCTGCAGAGTGACCAGGAGGAAGGGCCTGGCCACCCAGTCAGGCATCAGGGACCTGGCCCATGTCCGGCAACTGGTCAGGAACGAGGGGCATCGGGTGAGACACAGAGAGGGGTCAGGGTGCGCTGGACCATCTCCCTGGACTCCACCCTGTCCCGCGTTGCCAGCCTGCTCCTTGGTGGGGTAACTTCATTCTCTTTCTTCTAGGGCTTCAAGGGACACACCGGCGACTCTGGCCACCCTGGCCCCCGGGTGAGTGGACGTGTCGCCGTCAGGTCATCCCAGTGCACCTGAGCTGGCACTTCTAGGCGGAGGGCTCCTGGGCCCTGCAGGCGGGGCAGTGCCGTGTCACCTCAGAGAGGACAGTGGCAGCATTGGAAGCATCATCCCTCCTTGGTCAAGTGTTTCTAGACATTTCTTCTGGGGGCCAGACGCCGATGTACAACCAGTTTGACCAAGTCAGCCTGAAGTCAGGTGTGGTCACTGCCGGCTGTGCTGCCCACAGACTGTGCTGTCCTGGGTCTGGGGAGACGAGTGCTGTCATTAGGTCTACTTTCCAGAGGAGGGAACTGAGGCCCAGAGGATATGGGTGGTTTTCCCGAGGTCCCAGAGCTAATGTGTGGAAAGCTTCGGCTTATCCCAGATGGAAGGCTCTGGGCCCTGTCTTCCTATCCTTTAGCTTCCCCCATCTCTTCCAAGTGCCCCAAACAGAAGGACCCTCAGGGGTCCACCGGTTAACCCCACTGCTCTGTACAGCGAGGAGAAAGCTGAGGTGCAGAGAGGGTCCGGTGGGCCAGCAGGTGGGGAGACAGAATCCCCAGCGGTTTGCCTGATCTGTCAGGAGGTGTCTCCCTGCAGCTCAGAGTGGCAGAGCGGGCCCAGGCCTCGAAGCTGGCCTTGAGGACACTGCAGACCCCACTTGGGGCCAGGACTCAGTAGGGTGCTTTCGGGTGGGCCGTCCTCTTCTCCCCCTCCCAGATGCTCCGAGACCACTGCGGCTGGGACAGCGGGCGTTCTGCATCTCTCTCCCTAACGGCGGCTGTTTTGTTTCTGCTTCCCCTTCTAGGGAGAGCCTGGGGCCATGGGGCCCCCTGGCCGGGAAGGGTCACCAGGAAAAGATGTGAGTGTGGGTGTCCTGTGGGGCCTGGCTGGGCCTGTGGGAGGAGGAGGTGTAGAGGACGTGCGTCACTGAAGGACCAAGAGAGGCCCAGGAACTGGACTCGGGGGTTGGGGCCACCGTGGAGAGAGTCACGGGCGAATTCTAGGAATCTGCTGGTGATCCCTCACCTTCCAGCACCACGGGCTGCATGAGTTCTCCTTGGGGTCCTGAGGAGGCCCCGGGTCTGGGCTTCCGGCTAAAAGGGCTGGTGCCCATGCCATGTGACAGATGAGGAGGCTCTGCTGAATCCGTCATGATTTGCCTGTTGACCTCAATGATGCGTGAGCTGGATCTGGCCTTACGTGGACTCAAGTGGCGTTTCAGAGTCTCCCCAGGTTATTTCTCCATCTCCAGTATTCTGTAGCCTCATGGATCCATCACGGCACCACTGTGTACCCCTCACCTGCTCTCACTGACTTGGGGTCAAGTCAGGGTGGGACGAACCATCTTTGACCCCAGTCATACAAATAGAAAAACTAAGACCCAGAGAGGCCAGGGGACTTCCTCATGGTCACACAGAGTCAGAGGCAGGAGGAAGCAGTGTGGAGTCCAGATCTTCCAGCTCTGCATCCCCACAGGGCACTGGCCTGGGGACGTGACAGCCTGCAGGGCCATCCGACATGTGCGGACACAGCTTGACCTCCCGGGAGTGGGTGCTGGGTCAGGAGCACGGCCACACGGTCCTCAGGTCCAAGGCGGGCCCATGCCCGCCCCCTTGCATCCTTCAGGACCTGCCTTTAACCCCTGGCGAAGTGCCCTCTGCCCCCTGGTTCTTGTCCTGTGTTGTGTCCTCGGCTGATCTGTTGTCATGAGACGATGGAGCAGGGAAGGATCTTAGCAGAAATCCGATCTAGTTCTTGTGCTTTTCCTGAGCAGTGGGATCCATTTCACAAACCCCAGCCTAGTGTGTGGAGGCCCTTTACTAGGTTCAAAGCAGAAGAGCTGCATTGACCCCAAGCGGGGCCTCTGCCCAGCCCTGTCCCCTAAAGGTGCCTCTCAGGTGCTGAAGGGCAGCTTGAAAATCCTGGTCTTGCCAACCCTGCTCACTTCAGTTTACAGTACAGGGCCTGAGGGGAGCTCCCCAGGCAGGGGCGTGGTTGGGATTCAGCTCGCCCAGCAGGTCAGGCTGCAGCTGGGACAGGAGCCCAGGATGCCAGCCCGTGGTGCAAATGCCTTCTTCCCCCCTTCTTAGCTCTCTGACTTGTAATTTAAAAACTCCATCTTCTGGGGTGTTCTACAGTCTAATTTGTGTGGGAGCACGGCCAAGCTTCTGTTTTTTTCATTCATTACACGGGGAGAACTACAGCCCTGTCGGGAGGCTGCCTGGAAGACCACGTAGGTGGTGGTGGTGAATCCCCACTGCTTGGCACCCTGGAAGGTTCCCTACACCTTCCAGGTGGAGTTTTTCTTACTGTGAGGACTGAGGCAGGAGTAGCCCCAGGTGACTGTCCAGACTCAGGGAGAGGACACCAAGAGAAGTTCTCTTCCCTGTTACCTGCCTTAGTTCCAGATGGAGCCCCCCGAAATCCCCGTGGGGCAGGGATTTATTCAGCTGCAGGAGGTGAGTTTGTCCGTATTCAGAATAACTGGTGATGGACGACGAGACGGTTTGGGCACCATCTGTTGGTCCTCTTGGGTAACTGGGTGAAGTCTGGTCCACATTTGAAACTGCGTCTCTGCCGTCTTCATGCGGCAACTCTGGATAACGTGATCTCTCTCCGTTCCAGGGTGACATTGGACCCACAGGACCACAGGGTCCCCGAGGCCTGAGGGGCTTACCGGTGAGTTTTGCTTTGAGACTAACCTGCTCCCTGCTTTGGCATGGCTACCATGGTAATATTTGCTTGGTTCATCCTGGTACAGCCCTATGTGTTGTTAAAAAAATGACAGGATGTCTTAGCAGTTGGTAAATAGCCACTGCCCTAAGCCCCCCTAGTGGCCTAGGACACACTCTCCAGGCTCTTTTCTGGGACCACCTACCCACAACCCGAAAACTTAAAAGGTGCCACTCGGCACGGCAGGAGCGCCGTAGGACTTGCCCTCCAATCATGCTCTAGCTTTAGGGCATTCTGGCGTTCAGGGCATGCCCTGTATGAGTTCACTAGAGCTGTCATTGCAAAGAACCACAAACGCAGTGGCTTAAACAACGGAAATTCATTGTCTTTCAGGTGTGGAGGCTAGAAATCCAAGACATTTATTGTCTCACTGTTCTGTAAGCTAGGAGTCCAAGGTCAAGGTGCCAGCAGAACTGGTTCCTTCTGAGGGCTGTGAGGGAGAATCGTCCCTCAGAAGGCCTCTCTTAGCCTCTGGTGGTTTGCAAGCAATCTCTGGCATCCTTGGCTCGTAGGAGCATCACCCCAGCCTCCTCCTTCACCTTCACATGGTATTCTCCCTGAGGACGTGTCTCTGGTCCAAAAGTCCCCTTTTTATAAAGACACCGGTCATATTGGATAAGGGGCCCATCCTACTCCAGTATGACCTCATCTTAATTAATTACGTATGCAAGGACCCTATTTCCAGGTAAGTTCAGGTTCTGACATACTGAGAATTAGGACTTCAACATATGGATTGGCGGTGGGAGGACACAACTTAACTCATAACACGCCATGTGGTTAATAGATATTTTGAATATTATCTCTGCCCATACATGTACTTAAGGGAATCTTTCTCTAATCCAAGAGCAGCCTGAGCGAATACGGGAGAGGGATGTAGAAGATAAATACTTACATTCCTGGTTCTGTGTCAAAAGAAGCACCTGCCTTATCCCATTTAACCCAGGGCCCTTGTCATAGGGGCTGCTGTAATGTATATGTGCCTGTATATACGAGCATAAATGTGACCCATGATAAGGGTGCGAGGATCATACAGGATGGAATGTGACGAAGTAAAGAGAAAATTCCCTCTTTATCCCCTCATCCCACACTCCAGAGGGAGCCACTGTTAATAGCATTTTGTGTATCTTTGAAAATATTTTCAGTATACCTACTAGCACACAGACAGAGTGCACGCTTGTTACACACTTCATCTTTGCAACTTGCTTATTTTGCGTAGCTTGTGTGCATGTACATATATTTTGAGTGAGTAATGGAATCAGTGAATGAGTGAGTAAACCTGTAAGGCAGATATAGGGGCTTTCTGGGTCTAGGTTACACAGCTGGCGAGAGCTTCCGGGGGGGATTTAAACCCAGGACTTTCTGACATCATATCCGATGTTCTCCACCTCTCGTGGCCGTGGCCGTGAACCGTGTCTTCAGGCTCCTACGGAAAGAACGTGGGGGGCGGCAGGTCACATGTGTTTGACTCACCAGGTGGAGCCCCACTCTTCCCTGATGGGGCCACAATGACTCAAATCCAGCCTCCCATCCTGAGTCAGCGGCCTGTGAGGGTTCAGGGTGCCCTCCGTGCCCGCGGGCTGTGATCCCCAGTGGCCAGAGGAAGGGCGCGACAGCCTTCGGATCAGGGCGCAGGGCCTGTGCTGTCCTGGGCCTCCCGTCCTCTGGGCAGGTGGCCGCCTGTGGTCTGCATAGTGATGGAAGCTGAGTGCACTGGGCGCCTGGCCACTTCTCCATCGCCTTGGGGTAGCATCCCTGCTCAGGGCTCACCCGCTTGGCTCCATACTTTCTACTCTCCAGCAGCAGCTCACTGTCTGACGTGCCCTGTCCTCTTTCTAGGAAGTGGTGTTTGTTCATTCAGCGAGCAGGCAGTGGGTTCAGCGCAGAGCAAGGAGCTGGCTGGTGCTCTGTATCCGTTCTCCCGCTGAGTGAGGTCAACCCGGGGACTCCTGGGGGCATCACGCCATCGCCGTAGGCACACACAGGAGACTGGCCCCCAGCTGGGCCCCTCGGCCGTGACGAAAAGCCCAGACCCTCTGGGGCGTGTGTCCCCAGTGTGGGTGCTTTTGCCCCAAGGGGACAAATGTTGGTTCTTGGGGCGCCCAAAGCTCCTACTTTTTAGTTCCAAGCACAGATATGCGTACGGAACAGAAGTAGGTACACGTTTTTAGTACCAAGCACAGATATGCGTATGGAACAGAAGTAGATACACGGTATAGCTGTGGCATTAAATTCAAACGGAGCAGTTAGGGAAAAACTGTGAATGGGCACCTGTGCGGGAGCGCTGCCGACAGAAAGGTGGAGAAGCCCTGCTCCGGAGCCCCACCAGGCAGCGGCGCCACGCCTGGTCCTGCTGGCCCGTCGCGGCGTCCACATCTGGGCTGTGGCTGCTGTGAAGCCCCCTGGGCTCGGTTCCTGGCTGTCTTCCTACTTGTCACATGGACTGGGCGTTTCTTCACCTCTCCAGGCCTCAGTTTCCTCACCTGTGAAGAGGGGGAAGTTGTGAGCACCGGCGAGTCAATCCAGTGAAGCGACAGGACCGTGTCCAGAGCTCAGAGTGGGCCGGGAGCTGCCCGTCACCGGGCCTCACACGGCCTCTTCCTGGAGGGGCGTCTGGCTCTTGCCTCTGGAGGGCGGCGGGTAAACCCCTGATGAATGCAGATGCGTGCAAGGGCGCAGGGAGCGCATCTGGGGACAGCGAGAGTGGCAGGACAGGTGTGTGCGGTGGAGACCGAGAGGCCGGCCGCAGCCCAGGTGAGGCTGCGAACAGCCTCAGAGGCACAGCCTGCAGGAGGCGGGCTTGGCCCTGAAGGCCTGCGGCCCCCAAGGCAGGTTTGTGGTTTTCTAACTTGCTCCCCTCAAGCCTGAGGAGCCTCCCGAGGCATCTGTAACCAGCAGTCAGCTGCTAAAGTTTCCCAGATGCCTGTGTTCTTGGAAACGTAGGACCAGGTTCCAGGTTATTTCCCTGACAATCACTCTCACTCACCTGGAGCCGACATGCTTTCCTGAGTGAAGAGAAGGTTCCTGGCCACTGCAGCCAGTTCACGCGGCCTGGAACCAGACCCTGAGTGGAGGCCCCTGAGGGCCTCCAGGAAGTGTGGGCAGAGTCCAGTCCATTGACGTAATTCACTGCCTGAGCCCCCCAAACCCTGGGCCAGGCACTCCGACCGTCCTGCCCACAGAGGAGAGAAGGAGGCACAGGGAGGTCGAGCGCCTTCCCAAGGCCGCACAGCACGTGAGCGACAGAGCCAGCATCTGGACTCAGCAGTCTGGTCCGAGAGTCCACAGCTTGAGCCCGCCTGGCCCGTGTGTGCTGGAGTCCCTTGGCAGGAAGGTCACCTGGTGGGAAGGAGTGGGCAGGAGTTTGGAGCTCAGAGCCGTTGGGGAGGGAAAGCTGTGGCCTCCATTTTGGAGTGGCACAGACACCAAAGGGGCTTCATGAGGACAAATGGGACATGAGGAGGCCTGTGGCCCAGGAAGGAGCAGGTCTCAGCCCCAGTTGGCCTCTAGCGCACTGACAGGTGACAGTTGGCTGCCCAGAGCCGCCCCTCCCTCTGCGCATGGCCGCCTTTGTTGGCACCGAGTGTTAATGTGTCGTGGCCCTTATCCTCTAGGCGAACAGAGGGAAGAGGGGAGAGATGATTGCCATCGGGCTGAGCCAGAGCGCATACTTTTAGAGGGACGCAGATCGGCTGCTGGGTGGGCGCGGGCAGGTGCAGGGCAGCGCCGTCGTGCCTGGACGGACATCACGCGTAGTCACAGACACCGACTGGCCTCTCTGATTTCAGCACTCCGTAGCTCTGCGATCCCAGGCAGGTCCTGTGCTTTCTCCAACCCTCGGTTTCCTCATCTGTGATGTAAAGGCATCCGTGCACATGGCACGATTCCTGCAGGGTCTGGTGACATGAGACGCGTGAATCACCCACGATCACACGTGCACATTTTAGGCACAAGGAGGAAGCACTGTTTATGATCCCCAGCAAGCTATACCTTTAATGAACATGGGGTGGGGGCGGTGCCACCAGGGTTCAAACCACAGCCCCTTCCTTTCTATCTCAGGAAGGTTGTTCGGCATTTCTGCGCCTCAGTTTCCCCATTTGTAAAATGGTGCCGTCTGCTCTGTTGTGAGAGTGAGTGAGTTAATGTGTGTGAAGCCTGGCACGTAGGAAGCACCCGGGCAGTGTTAGTGACTTTTTACTGTCACGTGTTTCCATGAAGCCAGCTCATCTGTAAACGTGTGCTTCACAGATTATAGGACGTTGGCACCTGGTGGTTCAGGGATCAGTGCAGCGTGGTCTCCTGTGATGTTGTTGGTTCATTCATCTAGCAGAGTGCCTGCCTCCTGTGTGTGGGTGACACGTGCCAGATGTTGGGCATGGACACAGACAAGGCAGGGAAGAGAACCAGTGAAAGACACAGCTGCCTGGTGGGGAAGGTCCTGAGCGGGAGGAAAGTGAGGGCAGGGGCGTGACCAGCTCAGCTGAAGCTGACCTGTGGGTTTGGGGCTTACTAGGAATTTGTCTGTAGCTTAGGAGCATTCTCGAACTTTCTGATTTTTATGCTACCAAGGATCTTACTGGTCAAATGTATTTATTCAAATTACAAATGGGCGCAAAATAGCCATCAAGTTAGAGAGTGCTACGGATGTGAGTCTGTCCTGGAGTCTGGAGCGAGTGGACCTTCCACCCAGTAACCGTGTGATTCTGCACCAGCCACTTGTCTGTGTCTCGATATCTTTATCTGTTCAACCCGGTGGTGACCATCCTGGAGGCGGAGGATAGGATACGGGTAGCGATGTGCGGCCTAAGCTGAGAACAGCCCGCGGTGACGTGAGCACTTCTGTTTGTTCCTTAAGTCAGCATCTGAAGGGGGAGGGTACGCATAAGTGGACGATGTGGTCCTGATTCTTTACTGTGCCTGGGCTCTGGGCATCTGTCACCAGCCCAGGATTCTTCATGCACACGAACTCATTTAATTACTTATTATTCATTACGAGTTAAATATCCCAAGCTCCTTTTACAAGTTGAGAAACATCTTCTAAGTAATGACTTGGAGCCACGCTGGTCTGAGTTAACAGCTGTATGTGTGAAATCAGGCCCTCCGCATCCAGCAGTCTCTCTGTCCCACTGTCCTGCTCTGTGAGGTCCTGGCAGAGCATCCTGGCAGAATCCTCTCTTCTGTTTCTTCCACCAGGGTAAGAACGGATCGCCTGGATCTCCAGGAGACCATGGCACTCCAGGCAATCCCGTGAGTACTGTCCCACTGCTGTGATGGAATCAGGGCAGGCTTTGAAAGGTTGTGTGGTTTACATCACAGACTGTCTGGTCTCTGTTTCCAGAAGCCTCAGTGGGAAAATATGGTGTTTGGATGGCAGGAACAGGCTGGAGGAAAGGGGAGCCACGAAGGACGTCTTTCAAAGCTTAAAATACACACAATTATGCACTTGGCTCTCTGTTGTCTACAACCATAGACATCCAACAGGACAAAACTATTGAAGACTAAAAAACACATGCGTGATAAGGTTGCATGGTAGTTGATTGATGTTTTTAGATGATGGAAGGACAAGGTCAGGCTGACCGACCCTTAACGTCTCAGACAGGGTAAGGGTGCATCGTGGGGATGCGTGTAACACAGATTCGGCTGAAGAGGGTCCTCCTGCTGGTGAGCAGGTGTTAGCTAGAGCTAACAATGGGTACAGTAGAAAGAGGGTGACATGAGTAACCAGAAGAGTCCTGGGCACTGGGCAGCAGGTTCTGGACTTGGGGTTCAGGTCTGGTAGATGGGGAGACATGGTGGGGAACATTGGTCCTTGATGGGGTCTAGGGGTGGATAAGTGAAAGCCTGTCCGCTAGTCTCCTCCCAGCCCAGCCTTACCGTATATTTATTTGGTAAAATTGGCAACCCTGTTGAGAAGGCCACCTTTATGGTGTGTTGTTCAAGCGACAGATGCGTGGGGTAATGGGCAGAACAGTCTAGCCAGCTGACTGTTGTCACTGTGGAAATTAGGGTGACCCGTCAGTCTTGATTTCCCAGGAACCTTCCTGCGTGTAGCCCTGAAAATCCTGCATCCTGGGAAACCCGTTTCCCAGGCAAACAGGGCATCTGGTGGTCCTGATAGAACCCCATCTTCCTGTTGGACCGGGGACAGCCGTGTTAAGGCATCTAACTCCTCAGCACACACAGTGACATTCCTTAGGAACCATCGTGGGAGTCTTGTCGCCTCCGCTGCGACGTCACAGACAGGACGGGATTGGGTCCTGAGGCCGATCCATCCCCAGTGCAGAGCTGACCCCAGAAGAGCTGACCCACATATGGTGGCGGCCCAGAAGGGTTAAAACTAAAATTGCCGAACACCTTTCCCCCAAAGTGCGCCTGCCAAACCATGAGACGAGCTGGCCGAAGGGGAAGAGGCACAGCTGGGGGGCCCCATACACAGCAAGGTGTTTTGTTTAATGTTTGTCCCATTTTGCGTCTGTTGCTTCAAATGGGAGAGCCGTTCACTGTTTGCAGGAGACTCTCCTTCTGCCCCCGCAGTACCCCGTCTCACAGTACCCTGTCTCTCCCCAACCCAGCCCCTCCGTTTCAGGAAAGGGCTCTTCTATTTTGTTCACGTGCCAGGCCTTCAGAGTACAGAGGGGTTACGAGGTTTCTGAATCTTCTTGAGTTGACACTTGACCTTGAAGAATTAATGCCCTGCTTTCCCTCTGCAGGGCCAGAAGGGAACCAGAGGAGAAAACGGCAGCCCAGGGCTCCCTGGCTTCCTGGGTCCCCGTGGGCCGCAGGTGAGCACAGAACACCGTTGGGGAATATCCCCGGCTGGCCCATTGATCGCTGTCTGTGCTGGAGCGTGACGTGGGTGAAAATGTCTGTTGTAAAGACAGTCGTGTCATCTGCAACGTGCCGATACAGCAGAGCTCACTGATATTATGTCCTGTGTTGTAGGGTGAGCCGGGAGAGAAGGGAGTCCCAGGCAAGGAGGCAAGTACCGTGCACCCCTCTTCTCCTCTTGGTGCCCTTTCCTGTGGGAGACACAGGGTCACTTCGTGGGCGGGCGACACGTGCTGTCTCACGGGGCCCTGGGCCTAGCAGGGCTCCCACACGTGCTGTGTTCTGCTGTTGTTGTCCGGAAATCCTAATGCTTTCTGAACGAGGCTCCACGTCTTCACTTTGCTTAGGGCCCACCAGTTAGGGAGCCGGTCCAGGGGTGCCATCGTGTGATGTCTCTGACTTGTCTGTAGCTCTCCGCACCCAGTCCATCAACTAGTCCTGTCCATTCTGACTCCACAATACCTCCCAGCTCGGTCCATCTCTCTCCATCTCTCCCGCTGGACCCTAACGCAGACCGTCATCATCTCTCACCTGGACGTTTGCAGTGACCTCCTAACTGGCTTCCTTGTGTCCAGCCTGCCCCCTGCCCCACTCCTTCCCCACTCACCAGCCAGAGTGACCTTCGTAGAACAAACGTGAGATCATGTCAGTTTCTAGTTCAAGCCTCGGCTCTGTGCCTCCTGTCAACAGAGACGCCCCGGCCCTGGTCACTTCCAGCCCTCAGGATGGGCAGGAGCAGGTGTGGGAAGGCACGTTTCAGGAAGCACAAGCCCAGGGTGACCGGCGTGTAGACAGCGGGAGGGCGTGACCAGGGCCGGAGCAGGACTCTTGGAGGACCTGCCTTCTCCAGGACACCTTGCCCTCAGCACACAGGATCCGAGAAGAACCGAGAAGGGCAGAGAGGGATGCCCGAGCAGATGGGATGGCCCTGGTTAAGTGACCCCCTCCTTTGGTTTCATTGCAGGGGACCCCTGGGAAGCCGGGAGAGCCGGGACCCAGAGGAGAAAGGGTAAGTGGGGCACGGGGACTGTGTCCAAGGCTTTAGGAAGCAGCCTGGCCTGCGGAACGGCTCCTGTGGTGGCCTCTCTGTTCTCTGTTCCCCCCCCGGAAATTTGTGAGCCCCCAGCGGGAGGCTTTTCCCAAAGTTGTAGTCAGTGATGTTGGCTTTTGTCATGGTTTTTTTGTTGTTATTTTAAGCAGTAAAGTCATCGCAATTACAAATTCAAAGGCGAGCATGCCCAGACTTTGACAGATTTCCGTCTCTCCTCTCCGTGTGCGAACGCCTGTGTGTGACACGCTTGGAGCCCAAAGTGCCAATTTGCCAGGAGCCAGATCTGTTCCTGGAGGTGACAAGGGAACAGATTTTCCCATAATGAATCGCCTTGGCGCTGCGCTCAGAAAGCCCTTCTTTACATTGCATTCCTCCAAAAAACAACAGGAAAGAAAAAATCACTTTTTTTTTTCTTTTTTGGAAGAAACGCCGGTGAGGGGAGGGGGCATTCTCTCACTGCTGCCAACCGCTGCTCCCTCCAGAGAAATTAGACATCTCGTCTGCCCAGGGCCCTGCGCTTGGTCAGCCGTCACACCGTCCCACTGTTGCCCGACGCGGACGGCACGCCACCCCGCTTCGACCCTCCGTTTGTTTTCCGTGGTGCTGCAAAGAATTTCTCTCTGCTTTCCTTGCAAGTTGGATGAGTGAGGAGCTGGCTTTGCCTGCAGGCCAGAGCAAAACGGAAGCAGAGAGCATCAGGGCTTCTCACCCCTACAGATCTCTCTCCCTCCTCCCTTCCCAGTGAACATCATTCCCATGGCTGCTGGTTCCTGAGCGTGGAGCCGGGGGAGAGGCTGTAGCTGGGAGGGCACTGAGGGTCTTGCCACCCAGCAGCTGGCCAGCTGGCCCCTGGGAGCTGCTGGAGTTTTGGTTGGGAGCCGGGGAATTCAGACGGCAAGTATGAATCTTCTGGATACCGAATCAGTACCTAGAATCTTCTCGAATACCGAGTCAATGATGGCGAGTTGCCTTCCCCGGTTAAGTTGCCTTCCCCTGTTTCGTGGAACGTTGCCAGATAGCGGTCAGGTTCCCCGTGCCTTGGACTCCAGAGAACATCTGAAACGTGGGACAAGTCCTCTCACGGCAAAGGGATGTTGAGACGTTTAAAGAATAGGAAATGCCGTACCACAGGCCTTGGCTTTGAGGTGCACGAAGCACCAGGACTCTCCTAGACCCCTAAACTTGAGATCACCCACGGATGGCAATGTCCCCAAGAAATGCATCACCTTTGAGAAATTTAGGTGACGCCCTCAAATCTGGGTAAATGCCTTTTTTAATTCACTGCTCTTTCTGTTACTGTTGAAAAAGCAATACAGACACATAGTTAAACAATACAAATTGCAGAAAAGTGGCTGCAGTGAAGACTAGGTGCCCTTCCACCAGGCCTTCTGGTCCCCGTCCCCTCCCCATGTCGGTCGCTGTACACGTCCTCTGTATCTTGCCCTAGTCTGTGCGCGCAGAACCACGTGGGGTGTGCGTGTCAACACGCGTATTACTAGATCCCCTGCAACATATCAGACTTTTCCCACCGTTTCGCTCTTTTCGTTTTTCGTGCGTGTATGTGGCAGATGGTCTCATAACTGCACCGGCTTCCTTTTCCATGGCTCTAGGTCACGCCCATAGCCATGTCCCATGTCCGGTTACCTGTGGCTCACTTTTTTCTTGCTGTTCCCCCCCTCTGCTGCCTCCAAGCAGTAGAGTTTTTACACCCTGAGGCTGTTAGCCTGGCCGCCGTATTTTCAGGCTCTCCGGCAACTGAGCCTGGCTGGTCAGACACCCGGTAGCAGATAGGGCAGAGGACTGGACCGTCCCGTGGTTGCCATGGCTCCCAGATCATTGATCCAGCACTTCAGTCCTTGGACCAGCGATGGGGAGAAAGGGGTCCCGGGCAGTGTCGTCCTCTGCGGGCCCCCTTGGGCTGAGAGGAGGGGGCAGATTCCCTGCGGGTGAGACACCTCTGGCTGACGAGTGCCACCATCCCTCCAGCTGACGGAGAACAAAACTGGGCCTGAAGTGGCCCAGAAGCTCCGGCAGTCGGGCTCAGCAGCTGGCCTTCTCTAGCCAGGCAGGTGGAGCTGCGCTCCTGGGATGGAGCACGGGACTGGGATTTGGAAATCAGAGCTCATGTCTTGTCCTCTGCAGACCAGCAGTGTGATGTGGGCAGGTAGCTTTGTCTCCCTGGGCCCTCGTGTCCTGGTCTGTGGCATCAGACTTGAGTCATGGGCCTGCCAGGGCCGAGGTCTCCTTTCCACCGCTGAGGACGCAAAGGGCCGGCAGAGTCCCTTCTGTAGCCGCACGTCTTGTCTGGCCTGGGGGCACCTCCTAGGCCTTTGCTCACTGAAGCGCTTCTTTCCTCCCCTAGGGAGATCCTGGCATCAAAGGTGACAAAGGACCTCCCGGTGGGAAGGGTCAGCCTGGAGACCCTGGGATCCCAGGCCACAAAGGTCACACAGGCCTAATGGGCCCCCAGGGACTACCTGGGGAGAATGGGCCGGCCGGGCCGCCGGGGCCCCCGGGCCAGCCAGGATTTCCAGGACTGAGGGTAAGGATATTGGGGCTCCTTGGGACTGAAGGGGAAGCCCGTGAGGTGTGTGGGCTTCAGAGGGACCAGGTTACAGATCCCAGTAACCCGCGTGACCCGGGGCAGGTTACCTCTCCTCTCCGAGCCTTCCTTCCGCATCTGCCGAAAGAGGGGAGGAGAACCTCCCTCCCGACACTCCGCTGTGATGGTTAAAGGAGATAACGCCGCATGGCTTACGAAGGGCTCCAGAGCAGCATCCCTCTCTCTCAGTGTGCTGCATCCCCGAGGCTCCACTCCTCGGGCTGTCGCGCCTTTCTGCCCCAGGACCTGGTGCAGCAGGCCACTGAGAAGATGCAGCCGGATCTCAGTGACCAGAGCTTCCCGTGGGGACGGCTGGCTGTCCATCCCGTGCCCGGCTCTGCCTCTCTCCTGTCTGCCTGTCTGGGGTACTCGTTCTTCCCTTTGGGTCCAGCTTTTCCCAAATGTAAAAGGAAAGGCTTGTTTAGAGCAGTTTCTTTTCTTTGAACATACTGTATTCCCGTGGCAGACTTCTTACTTTTCACAGACGTGTAGCATCGGCACACGCTGGCTGTAGAGAGATAAAGGCAGAGCTTGGTGGACGTGTCAGTGGGGGCTGGTTGCCAGGTCCCCGTGACCTCCCCACCCCGCCTTTGCAGCCCGTGTGGCTCTCGGGGGACCCTCCGGTTCCTCAGAGCACAGGCTTACATGGTCTTCAGAGCCCACGCCTGCTCTGAGGTTCCGTGTCACCGTCCCTGCCAGGGCGCCTGTGGCCAGCCTGAGCTTCCACCACCGTGAAAGAGGCCAGGCAGCTAGATCCTGTCCCTCGGCCAAGTGTGGGTTCTGGCGGGCTCAGCGGGCTTCCAGAAGCCCCCCACCCCTCCCCCGAGTCTTTGCCAAGTTCTCCTGCTGCTGTGGGTAGCAGTGGACATTCTGGGACTAACCTAAAAGATTATTGGCCAGAAAGGCAAACAAGAGGATAAGGACACAGAGCCCATCTCACGCTGTGCTAGACGCTGGGGCTGCGGAGATGAGCACAGTACAGCCCCCAGCCTCGGGGGTGGGCACTGCCCTGAAGGGCTCTGATGACGAGGGGGGCGCCCAGTGCGGCAGCAGGTCCGCTCGCGGATCCGTCTAAGAATCGCACGTCGCCGTGGGCGCCTGGAGGTGGTGCCCGCCTTCTCTGCCCCCTGACCCATTGGTTTCTGTGACCAGAGCAGGGCAAGCCAGCCTGGGGACCAGAGCAGCCAAGTGACCAGTGGGAGGAAATCAAACACGATTTCACGCAGGAGG
The DNA here is from genome assembly GCF_003031525.2 of Neophocaena asiaeorientalis asiaeorientalis. Classification (NCBI taxonomy): domain Eukaryota; kingdom Metazoa; phylum Chordata; class Mammalia; order Artiodactyla; family Phocoenidae; genus Neophocaena; species Neophocaena asiaeorientalis. The sequence goes on along the minus strand of NW_020172779.1, from coordinate 19,298,759 downwards.
CAGCCTGTGAGCGGGTCCTGCAGGAAGATGGCACTTTGGCAGGGAGAGGCTCAGAGCAGACCTCCCGGGTTCAGAGCTGGGGAAGGGGTTTGTGCGGGGACGAGGGGAGCAGGGGCCCCAGAGAGAAAGGAGTCCAGGTCGCCGTACATGACGGGATAACGCCACCTGCATGGCGGGGAGCGGGCAGACGGCTCCAGGGTGTAAAAGGGGTTGAACTAGGGAGCTGCGGTGTATGGGGCTGTGACCGTCGTGGCTTCCCGAGCCATCTCAGGTCTCAGGAGGCAAGGGTTCCTGGGAGGATGAACAACTCCGCCTTCCCTCCCTCCTAGGGGGAGTCTCCATCCATGGACATCCTGCGGCGGCTCATCCGAGAAGAAGTGGAGAAGCAGCTGGAAAGTGAGTAGCTGGGCTTTATCACAGCCGTGTAGGTCGGGTCCTGGGTGCTTTTAAGAGCCCCGGGAAGCAGTCCGTTCACTCATCCTTCAGGACTTCTGTAGCCTGGTTGGAAAAGGCAGCCTAAGAGCGGCTCCAGTAGCAATCAGGGTTGAGGCGCCCCTTGCAGGCTCCAGCCAGCCTCCTCTGGCACAGATCCCGCTCCAAGCTTCTCTTCAGGGCAGCTTGAATTGCCGCTGCTTGATTACCTCCAGGAAGCTCAGCATCTGCAGAACCAGCCTCTCGTGATCCTTCATTGCTTCTGTGCACTCAGTTTATCTAATGAGGAGGCAGCTCCGACAGGCCTGCAGTGGGTCTGTTAGTTAGAACTCACAGCCCGGGGAAGAGACAGAGACATAAACAGACAAGGCGGCTTCAGTACAGTAAGAAATTCCTGTGGTTTAATTTGGCACAGGGGGTGTTGAAGAGGACGGATGAAAGTACCTAGGATAGCTCAGGGGGCGGACAGGTGAGGAAGGGCTTCCCGGAGGAGGGGCAGGTGAGCTGAAAGGTGAGGAAGGGCTTCCCGGAGGAGGGGCCGTGTGAGCTGAAAGCAGGGACAGGATCCCAGGCCTTTGGGGCAGCATGTGCAGCGCCCCTGAGGGGGGCCTGAACACACGGTGCTTTCAAGAAACTAGAATCCTTTTGATCCTACTGCACTGGATTGACTGTGAAATCCCAGTCTTGCGTGAGCCCCATACACAGCAGGTGCTCAGGAAGGGAGAGAGATGGGAAGGTAATAGTAATAACACCAGCATGCAGGGCCGGCCCTGTGTCGGGTGGAGTCCTCGGCACGCGACACATGTTGACTCGTGGAAGCCTCGGTGAGCCTGTGAGGTGTGTGTGATTGTTAGCATCATAGATGCTGAGGAACTTAACCGAGGCCGGAGAGCTGGTAAGTGTCTGACCAGGGTTTGCATGCAGGCAACCGAGCTGCAGAATCCAGGCTCTTAACCGCCATGTTCTCTGGACCAGTGACCATGCCCACTGCCCTATGTGTGGGAAACTGTTAGGGGAAGAAAGTCACCGAGAACTCTGTAGTAAGGAAGATCGGATACCCACTGCTGTTCCCAGGCACGGATGGACAAGCAGGAAGGACATGTTTATTCACGTGGTGGTGTCTCAGACGGTTATCCTGCACCTGGCACATGGCAGACTCTAAATGGGGTAGGGGACGCAGCACTGAACAAGATGACCCTCTTCCCTGCCCTCTTGGCGTGTCCAGGCGAGCATGGTCTGTCTCCCTACGCAGGAGAACCAAAGACGATTCCCCGGAGTGGACAGCACAGAGCTGGGGTTGGTGGAGAGGAAACCAAAGGCTGGAATGGTGACCCCCACCCGGCGGGGTGGGTCCTGAGGGCGCCCGTGTGGCGATCCCCACGGTCTGCTCTCCGAGGGTTGGATTTATCGGTGACAGGAAGGGCGTCCCCCCGTGAGGAGTTTCCAGCCCTTGGGCAGAGACAAGCCCTGTTTTGAACTAGTTTAACTGGAGCGTCTGCTGGGCTGAGTCCTTTCTTCCAAATAATCTTTCGAGGAGGAAACATCAGCTCCACTCTCAAGATGAGAGAATCAAGGCTCAGAAAAGTGAAGCGTGAGGCCGGGTCTCAGCGCTAGAGCACAGCCCTCCCGCTTCCCTGCGTGAGACGATGAGGGGCTGCCGTGGGAAGCCGACCCAGCAGGCTGTCAGAAGCCCCCGACTCTGCCTTGGTTCTGCCACCAGGGTACCGGGAGGGTGTCAACATGCCTCTCTGGGCTGGGTCACGCCACCTGCGAGATGAAGGGCTTGGCCTGATTGTCTGGGCCGTATGGCCAGCAAAGCAGAAGCCCGTGCTGGCCCTCGGGCGGGCTCTGTATGCCCAGTGCAGAAGAGGGCGTGGCAGCCGGCAATGGGACCTCTGGGGCTTTTGAATCAATTCTGTAATCTTCACGTTTCAGACGCCTAAGGATCATTAGTGATATCATATCCAGCCCTTCATTTATAGATGAGGAATTCAGCACTTAGAGAGGAGAAGTCCCTAAGCTGCTCTGTGTAAGCCACTTAAATCCCACCCAGCCCCACCGGCCTCAGTTTCCCCAAACTGACAATTACAACAACAAATGCTGCTGCTGCTATTACTGCTGGCAGTGCCACCTCGATCACAGCAGCGATGTCCACGCGGCACTTAGCTTGTTCCAGGAGCACTTTCAGTGCCTTGTCCCATCTGCTCCATCCTCACACCAGCCCAGTGGGGTGGTGGTTATTTCATTGCATCCATTTTGCAGAAGAGGCAACGAAGGCTAAGAGAGGTCAGGTAGCTCGCCCAGGGCCACGCGGCCGGCAGCGGCTGCTTGGGGACGCCAGCCCAGGCTGCCTGGCTCCAGAGGCCACGGCTGTAGGTACAGGTGCCGTGCAGTGTGCTCTCGATGTAGTTTCTCTTACTCTTGTTTTGCAGCTGTTACTGTCTCCCCAGGGCTGAGCTTGGCAGTGAGCTGCCATCCTGTCTTTGGGGCAACCCTCCATCATGAAATGTCTCTCTGTTTTTCCTGCTCCACAGCCAGACTCGCCTACCTCCTGGCCCAGATGCCCTCAGCGCACACCAAGGCCTCTCAAGGCAGACCCGGGCCCCCAGGGCCCCCTGGAAAAGATGGGCTTCCAGGTCGGGCAGGCCCCATGGGGGAGCCAGGACGGCCTGGGCAAGGGGGTCTGGAGGGACCCTCTGGGCCCATAGGTCCCAAAGGTGAGTGAGGACCCAGGAAGATGCGCTTTGTACACGACACGAGGGCTGAGAAGGAACCAGGGTGCGTGGCATGTGTGCCACTGAATGTGCATGATTCAGCCTGTTCTTCTGCCCTGCAGCCTGCCGGCACCCTGCATTGTGGCATCATGTAATTTCTTCATATGCAGAAGAGGGTTTCATACTTGACATTTTTGCAAAATGATGCTCCTGCCAGGAGCATTGAGTCTGTTTCCTCCTACTGTCTTTTCTCTCTCCATCTCCACTGCTCGAGTTCCAGGGAGTAGCACAGAATGCCCTTTTTCCCCTTTCGAGTTGGGAAGTCAGTGAGGAATAAGACCTTTAAGCTCCAGGCAAATGGGCATTAAACACCAGCTTACATGTGAATAAAGTGGTTTGAGCTAAAGCTGGACGTGGCTGCCAACTCTCCTGCTCTCAGAGAGCTGCCTGACCTGGATACAGCTGCTGCCGGCAACAGGGGGCCTCTCCTTCAAGGGGCAGCGCCTGCCCCACTTAACACAGCGCACTGTGGAAGCAGGTCGGAAGGCACTCTCTTTGCAGGCAGACAGGTGTGAAAGGGCAGGAAAGGACATGAGCCCAGACTCACCAACCTGGTCATTCACCCTTTCTCTCTGGCAAGGATGAGCATGTGATGGGGAAGAAGCGGTGCTGTGATCTCAGCCGGCACGTGGTGACTGAGGTGGGGGGAGCGCATGCCCCTAACATCTTCCTCTTTCAATCTTCCATTCCTTAATTCTTTCTTTATGCCCCTAACATCTTCCTCTTTCAATCTTCCATTCCTTAATTCTTTCTTTTTTTTTTGGTTGCTGCAAGGTTTGCGGGATCTTAGTTCCCCGACCAGGGATTGAACCCACGCCCTAGGCAGTGAAAGCTCGGAGTCCTAACCCCTGGACCACCAGGGAATTCCCTCTTAATTCTTTATTCATTGATTTATTCCTTGTAATGTTTCTCCTACTGAACTTTTTGCTAAGTTTGGGTCCGAGTCCTACTTCTTTTGGTTCGTCAAACAAAATACATGAAATCAATGTCAACAAGAAAACATAAGGCATAGAAAACATCAGACTATGACAAAAGACCGACCAAATGTAGTAGTCATAACAATAAATAAGAGTGGCCTAAAATCTCCATGAACTATAGCAGACTTTCAATCCGGATTATAAAAGAAAATGCCATAGGTTGCATACAGGAAATATTCTGGAAGCAACAGAGCAAAGAAAAAGCAATGATGGAAAAAAAGTTGAGAGAGACAGTTTAATCAAGTTTGTGTAGTATTAACCCAGTATAATCTCAGATATCCTCCCGGGGGAATGGACCCTCTTTCTTCTGAACATCTATTAGGATTTTAAATTCCTGTGATTATTAGGACTTACCTGATTCTGCTTCACATTGCAATTTCTTTGTGCCCTGCTTCATCTGTCTTATTAGAATTCAAGCTTCTTGAGGGTAGAGCTGTGTCTTACGTACATGCAGGTTTGTTTATCACCCAGCTCCTCCTTGATAAAGGTTCATGTAAAATGCTTTTAGAACATGGTGAAGAGTAGGCGTATGTGAGTAGATGTGGATGGGAATATGTGTTTGTATACAAGAGAGTGTGGGTGTGAACATTTGGGTGCCTGTGTTTGATGTGTTTATCAGTGTATGCATATTTTTGCTAATATATGTGCGAATGTACATATGTGTATGTGTAATTGGGTAGTTACGCACTTGGGTGAATGTTTACGTGTATATATGTGTATTTGAGCAAATGTTTGGAAGGAGTGTCCAGTTATTTTGGTGTTCACATAGGCGTCTTTCTGAATGCAAGTGTGTGCTTGAGTGTGGGTGTGAACGGGAGCTAGGGGTGTGAGTGTGAGGGGCGTGCAAGCTGTGGAAAGCACACCAGCAGTGCTGGCCCTGCCCCCCACATGGTGGGGCTCCCTCTCTCTGCCACCGTCCTGGGTCTCTACCATCAAAGATGCATGTTTCTCTCACCAGGTGAGCGAGGAGCCAGAGGTGACCCAGGTGAACCTGGAGTTGGCCTCCGAGGCGAGGTGGGACCCGCCGGGATCCCAGGTAGGAGCGGGCGCTGGGCTCTCAGGTGGGGAAGGGCCCGCCAGCAGGGAGTGGGCCTCACGGGGCAGACCCCCCACCTGCATCGCCAGGGGCCTTGGGAGCGGCTGGGAGAAAGGGCTGGCTTAACTACTGACGAGGCGGAACCCAGATTTGTTTTATTACATCTTTCTAAGACGTCAGCTCCTTGGCTCACCGTGCAAACTGTAGTGTATCCCATGAGTTCTTGAGATGTATCCCGTGAATTAAAAGTCCTGTGAAATGGTCCTGAAGAAAACTGATTTGGCCTTAAATAAGTCAGGACAGCGCTGGGAACTGTGCTTCTCTTTCAGACATGCCTAGTACACATTAACTTCTCTGGTGCAGTGCTAAGGGACCTTGCATAAAATAATAATGTTTATTTCAGTTAAACCAACATTTTCCAAACTCACTTGAATGTAGGATGCTTCTTCTTTCACTATGTAATTTAATACCCTGTTACTACTCTCAGAACACATTTTGGAGAATACTGGCCACGTGGCAGGGTGGCCAGCCGTCCTGGCCTTTCTGGGGCTATGGGATTCCTGGGACATGGCCCTTTGAGTTTTGAAACCTGGACAAGCTGGCCACCCTATCTAATGGTTGGATGGGACTAACTCTAGAACACAGCAGTATCGCATTCCGAGATGAGGTGTGGAAGAACTCAGACTGAATTGTTATCAAACTCCACCTCATTGAGGCTTCTGTTTTTATTTAATTTTACTTTATATGATTCCCCGTGGTCATTTCTGAATATTAGGCCTGCAGGTCATTTTATTTTTAGTACTTATATCTTCTTGATTTTCCAAATTTCCTATGGTGGAAATGTTATTCTCATGAGAGAAGATAACTATACATATTTGTGATAGCTTGCCTACTTTTCAGTAGCTTAAAATATTAAGAATATTTTAAAAATAAGGCGATTCCAAATAAAGATTACAAGGCCGAACAGAAAGCATTGTGATGGCGGAGATAGTTGTACCAACATGAGGCTGAGATAATGACTAGATTTCAGTGGTTCCCACCTGAAGGAATGAACAACACTGCTGGCTCAAAACTCAGTCGAGATAGGAATACAATAGATTAACTACTACTAAAGCATGAACAGAATTCATGCAATGTCCAAAGATCATTTAAAGGGAAAAGTTTACTTTTTGTTTATTTTATGGAGGGACTCAGATTTTCTAACAAGGTGATTACTAAGGCTTAAGGAAGAATATCACTGTTAAGGTTAACTACAACACTTAGCACCGAGCTTCCCAGTTGCCAAAGCAAAAAGGGAGATTGATTACATATGATATTATGATGCTTAATAAATGGAGGCATAGAAGTTTGTTTTAAGTAAACAACCTAAATGGGAAAGGAATTTGACAAAGGATACACTTATATGCGTAACTGACTCACTTTGCTCTACACCTGAAACTAACACAACATTGTTAATCAACTAGACTCCAGTATAAAATTAAAAGTTAAAGAAAAAAAAAGATTTAACCGACAAAAAAAAGGAAGTTTGTCTTAGGTAGTATTTCCTGGATCTAAATTTTGGGCTCTCGGTTACTTACTTCCTACTTACATTGTCTTTGACTCTGATTTGCAGAGTAGTTTAATGTAGTCCATGTATGTGGTTCACATTTAACATATAGATAAAGCCTAGAAACTACAGAATAAATGGGACCATTTAGATACTGGCTAATGGAATGTGACTAGGTATCTCCAAGGATACATGAATTGCGGCTGACGGTTAATGGTGGGGACTTGGTGTCCCAACCCGGATGCATCTCCTAGAACCAGACACAGACGGTCTGGTTTCTCTTTTCCTTGTAACAGAGGATGCGTTCCCTACCTGGCCTCCATCTCCCCTTGTTTATTTCTCTCCTGTGGCACCCTGATTACTGTCCTAGTCCAAACCGTTAAGGCAACCCTTTTCCTGCAAAGCAAGGTGTCCACATTTCCTCCTCTCTCCAGGCAGGGCACCCAGACCGTGGGGTGTTCTGAGGTTGTTGAGTCTTCAGTTCATACTGAATGGAAGTAGCGAGATCAGGGCTCATTTGCTCCAGAACGAACTTGAACCACCTTCTGTTTCTTTTGCTTCTTGGGCCAGGTCAACCCGGGGAACCTGGCTATGCTAAAGATGGGCTCCCCGGAGGTCCCGGTCCTCAAGGGGAGACAGGACCAGCTGGACACCCTGGCCCCCCGGGACCCCCCGGCCCCCCTGGCCAGTGTGACCCCTCCCAGTGTGCCTACTTCGCCAGCCTCGCTGCTGCTCGACCTGGTAATGTGAAGGGCCCCTAGAAGAGTCCCGAATGCCAGGAGACGGCGGTGGATTTCTGAAACTTGAACGCACAGCCCGATGGGAAGCAGAGGTCTTGAGACATTTCAGCCTTGTGTTTTTTTTCTTTCTTTCTTTTATCATTTGTTTTTGTCTTATTTTCTTGAGAGACCTCAACATTATTAAAACCAACAGATGCTGCCGGTCGGTCAGATTATTATTAATTATTGCTGTTGTTAATTATTATTATTATTTCATATGGTAATGCTTTTCGAGTTTTCCCCCTCTCCTCTCAAGTTGGGGAAACTTGATTCGTGGGGCAGGGGATTGTTTGTTTCTCGTTCTTCTGACAGCCCCCATTTGAAGTGTAGCTGCCAGTTTTAAGGAAACTCTCGGTGCTATGAAACCCCGACCAGACACTTGCCAAACTTACCTCTTTCCTCAAAAGGAGACGTTAAGAAAATGAGGCAGTGGGCTTCTATTCCTGGATGTGCCCAGAGGTTGCCCAGGGAGAAATGATCCACCAGTCGCTACTTCCCAGGAGAGAGAAGTAAAGCAGGAAGAGAAAGAATTTGCAGACACGAAGAACATCCTGTCCTCCTGATGCGAAGCGCACGCAGAAGGGCGCAGACTCCCTCCTTTGGGCCAAGTCAGCACCTCGGTGTTTCAAACCTGTGGGAGTGAAACACTGTCGCACGGCTCGCAGCGGCTTCCTGGAGTCCCACGGCTGCACCAAAGATGCGGGAGCCGGTGTGGGAAGAGTAGCCCCGTGTGTTAATGTGGCTTCTGAGCCGTGGACAGAACCCCTCCCTGCCCCTCGCTGTTGGTTTCACTCTAATTTTGAAATCAGGGGGTCCAGAGACCACTCCCGTGTGTTTTCCTGATGGTGGGCAACTGGCCGGGGTGCTGGCCAGAGCTGGGAAATGTGTGCTTCCAGCTTCTGGCTCTGAAATAAATGGCATCGAGCGTGTGTGTGTAAATGACATGCCCAGCTTGAACGGGTGCTCAATAAATCCAAGTTTCCTTCTCTTCGGTTTCCCGTGACGATTCCTTTCTTATCGCCCGCGTCTGCCCCCGCGTAAAGCCCTCGAGGCTGGGGATGCATGGCCAGAGCCACGGTCCAGTCCACGTGCTGAATACACACGTGGGTGAGCTACTGCGTGTGACCGCGCCAGCTCCTGGGCAGCATACTTACCCAGCACCTCCTTTTTATCACCTGTGTGCTAGATGCTTCTAATCAATTTAGGAACCCGGAGTACAGACATCCAAAGACGTTGGAAGGTTCCATATGTAGAGAAATGTTACTGCCACAAGTTAAAAATAGGATCCAAGACCTACTTCTCTCATTGGAGCTGAATCTGGGGGTCAGTGGGTGTCGGGGTCCTCGGGAAGCAATGCCTGTCAGTGCAGGATGAGACGACCGCCTTCCTGTTTTTGCACATCTACCATCTCAGTGTATTCACACAACCGTAAAAGACACAAGGACGTTATAATATCCTTTTCTGTTTGAGGAAACAATCCCAAAGACCTTAGATATCCTCTAATCCAGTGAGTTTAAAAAAATTTGACCATGACCCACAGCAAGAATGCGATTTCCTTGTGAGTCAGTGTACGCACACCTAAATATAAAACTGGGAGAGCTTATTTCTCCCGACCACAAGGCCCTCTAACGTTTACTATTCTACTTCATTACAAAGATGCTCATCACAACCTACTGAGGTGATGCCATGAGCCACCAGTGCGTTGCAACCTACAGTCAGAAGAACAGTGCTCTGGTCTAGAGGGAAACTGAGGCACGGAGAGAGCCTGTCTCGGCGCAAAGCCTTGTGTAGAATCCAGTTCCCTGATGCCCTGAGCATCTTTTTTCTCTTCACGTTTCATTTTGCTTCTGTATTTTAAGCCGTCCATCATCTGGACCAAGAAGGAGGGTTTTATACAACAGAAAGAATGATTTGGGTGAGTCCACAGACTTCTTTGATTATGGGAGTTCTCAGACGCTCAGGTGGGGTATTGAGAGGGGCAGGGGCGTTCCTTCCCTGAGGGTCTCGGATTCATCCAGCTCCCCATGTGACTTGGGAGTGGCTGCGTTTGTGGGCAGCTGGGGGAATGCGTGGACTGTCCTGAGTCCTTTCCAGGCACAGAGCTTGATGGGTTTCTGGAAATAAAGACGACTGCCTCAGCAGCACTGAGGATTTTGGTAATTTCCAGCTCAAAATACATGAAAATGATAGGCAGGGAAGCGCAGGGGTGTGGGGTGGGAGCGGACCGAGAGGACAGCGCGCTGCGGTTTCCATCTGCCTTGGCAGGGCAGCTCCTTCCCCGGGGAAGTGCCTCCAAGACCACGGCCTGCTTCCGGAGGGGCTCTCAGGGCGGGTGTTGGTCGCGCGGGTGATGCTGGTAGTATCTGGCCTGAGAACCGTAGAAAGTCAGTGACAGGTTGAAAGAAGCATCACAGCAGTGTTTTTAAACCACCAAGAGCCCTAGGGGGGTTCTGGCGGGGCCCTGCCAGTTGCCAGGAGGAGATGGGGTGCAAACGGGTGGGCTCCAGTGCCCCCCAGCCAGAGAAGTTCAGACTGCCCTTATTGTGCAGTGGGCACCTAGCATATGCTTTCCATGCCCGTCCTGCATTTCTTTGCCACTTCCCTGAAGTGGGCAGTCCTGTGTTTGGGGATAGGGGTCCACCCTGAGCATCCCTCGAAGAGTTTCTCTGCTCTTTGGCCTCGTGGCTCTCTCTAACGCCCTGGAGGGCTTTTTGCCCAGAAGTGCAGGAGACTTAACGCCCCCTCGGGGTGGCCCTCGGCCAGTGGGGTATGGGGACCGCAGGAGAGAGGCCTCTGTCCTCCCTTACTTTGGAAAGAACATTCTGAGGTGCAACTTGCATGGCTGCTCAGACCGTCCGCGGGGGTCTGGCTCGATGATGCGTCGGTGTGGCTGTCCCTGCTGCCCCGCTCAGACCCCCAGACAACCTGTGCCCGCATCCCAGGACCAGGCTCCACTTCAGGGAAACCCCACCGTGACAGGTCTCCACAGACGGCCCCGCGTGAACACAGGATTCCGAGCCAGTGCAGATTTTCTGGGGACAAGGACCCTGGGGCCTCAAGGGGGACAGGCCTGCCCCACGTGCTCGCAGCAAACGTGGGATAGGCATGAAGGATCCCTGTCTACGGCTCTGGTTGGGGGCACCTCAGCGGGCCAGTTCCAGGTACCTGGGATGATCCTGAGGACCACCAGGGTAGGGGCACCCTCACCCGCCCTCAGCTGTTACCAGGTTGGGGCTGGTTCACGTTGAAACCTGCTTGCCCGGCCTGCAGGGTAGGGAGCTGCCCCAGGAGCCTGTTCTCACCTCACACCTGCACCTGACCACCTTGCAGAGCCTCACGTAAGGTCACGGCGCTGGGATCCGGGCATCCCACACAGGCAGCTGTCGTCCCGAGCAGCTCAGGGGAGAGAGTGGGGGTTGGTCTACACAGCAGGGCATCCCTTTCTCCCCACCCCACCGCCCTGCAGGACACTCTGCAGGGTCTCTGCTTCTGAGATCGGAACTCCCTTTTCAATTCGAGCATGTCTGTTTCTTCCTCTCTCTCGCACCTGTTGAGAATTTGTCAGCAGGTGGCAGCAGGCACCCGTCTCGTGTCCTCCCCCAACCTCTTCAGGGGCCCTTACTGCTGCATTTTGGTTGTACTGTTTCCCGAAATATAAAACCCAGAAGCCACAGTGTGGGGGGGCATCCCTCAGCAGGGTGACTGAGTGGGGCTCTGGTGTCCATGCCTCCCACGGGAGGGGCCGAGGTCAGGTTGGTTTCACGGTCTCTGAGTTGACTGTCCGCACCCAATCTGCCTCCTGGGTCCCTGTATGCTGAAGGCATCGTTGGGGCCAGGCCACGTGCGGCCAGTGTGACGTATTAGGTGTCGGGGTGCACAGCTCCGTGAAACGGCCCGACAGCACTTCTTTTGGTGCGGCCCTGAGAGCCCCTGGGCTTCGGTTTCACCTAACGTGTGGATGAAGCCCCAGCGCGTGAGTGAAGGGGAAGACCGAAGTCCCTCCCCTTAACGTTAAACTGAGACGGTCGAATAGAAACCCCAGCGTGGTTGGAGAGTGGGACGGAGGGTTCCAGATCACAGAAACGCCAGCAGATTCAGGGGAACTTCCAGTGCATCTTTGTTCCAGTTCCTGCCCCCGGGAACGATCGTGTGGTCAGAGGCGGACACCACAGCACAAGGGGCCAAGGACGGGCTCCTCGGTAGGCTCCTGGGTGGTATCAGTAGCTCTGGTCTCCCAGATGGGACCTGCCTGGGGCCACGGGGTGTGGCAGGGAGGGCACTGGTCCCGGAGAGAGTGGAGTTGAAGCTTGTCTGGGGCATTTTGGAACACAGAGGGCAATGATGTTCCAGTGTGAGGAAGCATTGCAAACAAGGACCAGGGGCATCCTGAGAAAGTCAACCCGGGGTTCCCACTGCTGGTCCAGGGCAAGGTATCCACTGGTCCAAGCTCTGTGGGTCCAAGGCTTAGACAGGGGTGAACGGGGCAGAAGGGCAAACCCGAAGCATCACATTTGAAGGATGATCCTTCATTCTGAGACTGAGGTCTGGCTAATTTTTTTAGGGTTTAAAATGTCTCATACCGTGAGAGAAGGAGTGTGTGTGTGTGTGTGTGTCGGGGGGAGTAATACTTATTTGTATATTTGGTTTTTTATAATCCGACTTGTCAGAATAAAGATCTGGTCTGATATCTTCATACTGGTTCCCAAGATTTGTTTTTTTCAACTACCAGTTCATAATTCCCACATCTGGGAATGCCTGGTGTAGCCCAAACCTTGATTTATTTTTCACGAACAGGAAAATGAGACTCAGAAAGATACAGTGATTTTCCCAAGATCATGAACTACGGGGCCCAGTGTTTGGGTGCAAAGGCTCACCTCACTTCTTCAGTGAGTACCCTTTAGGCTCCGTGATCAAATTTTACAGGGAAACTTTGCTTTTAACGTGATAGATTCTTGGGTCTGGTCTGGAATCACTAAATCAGGATCTCTGGGGGATGGTATTAACATGTTTTGAAAAGCTGCTGCCCTTTTTCCCAAGAATAATATCTATTTCAACCCAAGCCCAGGAGCTCAGAGTTGAGGCAAATGCAGAACTTGGCCAGACTCCGACGCCTCTGCAGATTTTAAGACCTGCAAGGATGAGATGCTTCCTCCTTAGAGTCTGAGGATGTTGCAGTGTGTTTGAAAGGGCCAGGCAGTGTGCATAAGTGGCCCAGAGAATTGGGCTTCAACCTGCTGTCTCTGGCATTTTCCAGCCAACTCTCGTTTTCTGCCTGCCAACGGCTGCAGCCCGAGGACCCATCTCTGTAAGCTTCTGATGCCCCGAGGGCGGTGCAGGAGAGTTGGTTCTGGGCCCCAGAAGGAGAAGGCCTGGTCCTGGCACAGATGCTCTAGAGACACACAGCAGATTCTTGCTAAACAATGACTGAGACCGCGGGCTTCCCAGAGACTCCGGGCTGTGTCCGAGAACCTGGGCTTCTCCTGTGTGGGACCAGTAATAAAAACTCACCTCTCTTCCAGCCAGCGGCCGGGGAAGGAGTGACTTCTGCTGTGCTGGTCTTGGCTTAGAATCATTCTGTCCTCCACTCGGGGCACAACTCTGGTTTATACTGAAGGCAGGTTGGAGGCGCCTTGATCAGCAGCCCTCAACCCCTGGCTTCTGTGAGCCAGGATTTGCAAGAACTTCCCCGGATTGAGTTCGGCACAGCTGCAGGGCTGAGCTGCCCCTGGTCAGCCGTCAGTTAGCCTCCTTCACTTCCAGTCCCTAATGAGCTGTCCACGTGAGAAGGGCCCCTGCTGCCCTCTGCCCTGCAGCTGTGCCAGCCTGAGGATGTCAGCTGAATAACTGAACAACCTACGTTTCCGTTTCCTCCTTTGTGAAGTGGAATTAACATGTACTTCACAGGATTTGTATGAGGATCATTTTTTTCTTCCAGCTTTATTGAGATATAATTGACATATAAAATGGTATAATTTTACGGTATACAACAGAATGGTTTGATGCATGTATATGTTGTGAAATGATGACCGGAAAAAGGTGAGTTAATACCTAAATGCAGGGCACACGGATCCATCCTTTCCAGCATCTCCTCTGTCATCCTTTAAGAGCGATCGAGTCCACTTTGCTTGTTTGTTTACTCTAATCCAAGTAGAGAAACCCTTCCTTTCAAACCAAATATTTGCTTTCCATGTTTTTCAAAGCATGTTCCCTTAAGTTTGATCATTTATCCCTTGTTACACACCTATGAGGGGCGGGGCACGGTTCTTTGCCCCCATGGTAATTCGGAAACTGTGGCAGAGGGTTGAGCCCACCTGCCCCAAATCACACACACAGCTCACGTCCCCAGCTCACTGCGGGATCACACCAAGGCGTCCAGGGAGCTGGCAAACAGCAGCCTTGGTCTGGGTCGCCTTGTCTGCTTCCCACGGTGCTTTCTCACGAGTAAATGCTTTCTCCTGGCTCTAGGCAGAGGCGAACTCGAAATGTGCGTTTGAAACAACACTTCCGTGAGGGAAAGGAGATGCCGCTTGTTCAATTATTAGGAGACGGGTGGCATTTCTGGCTCATCTTCATATGGTTGGGGAGGTGCTATTTCAGGGCAATCATTTTGTTTCTCTTCTTTTCCACTGGGAACATCTAGCTTCAGTTTCCTTTTGTGGTGCTATTTTATGAAGCCAGAGTGTGTGCCTATATATAGTAAGTTATTAAAGCCATTGAAAACCATGGATCTGGCTGGGAGGTTCACCTGGGAGGGGAAAGAGAATGTGAAGCGAGGGGTGTTTCTGTCGTCAAGACGTTGGAGACCTGGAAAGGTGCATAAAACAAGGTAATTCCAGACACAGACGGCTGCCAGGCCGATTTCGCGTTTGGACAACCGTTCCTCCTAAGGTGTCATTGGCTCCTGTCCTCACCTCTTATAACCCTGAGGATCGAGAGACGGAGTGAACGAGGAGGCCAGCCCTGTTCCGAAAGGCACACTGGCACGGAGGCCTCATCCCGACGGCTGACCTTTGACCACATCATGAACCGAGATCCTTCGTGTGTAACAGGACTGTTGCCGTTGCCATGGAGACATCGGTAAGGTGGTCTGTCCCAGTGTCACCTTGGTTCCCTTCTGGCATGTTCCCTGTAGTCAGGGAAGAATGGAGAACTTGGCAGGCATTACTGAGCCAGCTGCCACTCAGCACAGGCCTCCGATGGTCTGAGCAGGTGGGAACCCAACAGACGAAGGACGTGGCAGAGACGGGGCTGGAGGACCAGTGTCCAGTCTCAGAGGGATGCTGGCTTGTTTAAGCGAGCAGACGTGGTGCCAGGCGCTGGGGACAGCAAGCTGAACAGGAAACGAGCCCATCTCACAGATGGAGGTCAGAGTCTAGAGAGATTTAATATAATTATATACAATCATATGTATATAAATAACTCCACGACACTATTTCTGGGCAACACATAGGGAGACAGACACACATGAAACAGAGCCTTACAATTTAATCTGATCCGTGCTGTGGAAGAGAACTCTGTAGATATTGTGGAAGGCTCCACGATAAAGATAAAACTAATGTCATGTGCCAGCGACCCGCCCACCGGTGCCTGGAGCCTTGAATACTTTATCTCGAAGCCATTGCGGCGCAGGTGTTTCTAGCCTCGTTTTACAGGCGAGAACACAGTGACAAGGGAGGTGTGGTGACTCTCTCCAGGTCACACGGCAGCAGGCAGGCAGGTCCTGATACGAAGGTGGGCTCTGTGGGGTCCCTGTCCCTTCACCGGCCGCCCCAAGGGACGAGATGTGCAGCGAGCCTGGGCCCCTGGAGATTCCTCTTCACCCTCACTCTTTCTCTCAGCCAACGGGCACTTCTTCCTGAGCCACACTGGGGACCCTTGGGTTCTACTTTTCATCACATTTCAGGAAACAAGAGTTGTCTGGTTTGGACGGGAGTCTGTAGAGATGAGCCGTCTCGGGATGTGAGGGGCCCTGCAGGGTAGACACACCCGCCCCCTCGCAGCATGGGTTCCTTTGGGGAATGTGGGTCCCACGGGGTGGAGTCAGGACACACAGCCCCACCTGACGCCCCAGCTGCCAAACCACAGTGAGGGGCTGGGAGGGCCACTCAGAAGGAAATGAGAGCCACAGCATCACATCAGAGAACACTGGTCTGGACCTAAACAATGACGTACGAAGAACTGGGGACATTTCACCTGGAGGGAAGAATGCAGGGGCCTCACAGCTGAATCCAGGCGCCTGAAGGGCGATCGAAGAAAGGCAGGGGTGAGTCAAGTTAGATGATCACGGTGGTCACCTGGGCTCCATGAAACCATTTCTACAGAGCTGCCCAAGGAGAGGGGGCCCCATCCTAAAGGATGAGAATGTTCCAGGTGCTGTGCAGGGAGAAGGGTCATACCACTGCCTGGGGGCGAGATGGGAAAACTGTGCCGGCTTCGTGGGAGTCATGGCTTGGGGTTCAGGGATGGGGCTTCCTTATGGGAGGGCAGTGAGAAGAGGATGCCGGTACCAAACAGGTTACCAGGAGAGAAAAGGCCACAAGACTGTCCGAAAGAATCTTCTAGGTCAGAGTTGGGTAGGAATGAGGGTGGGGTGGGGAGAGGAGAGAAGTGATAGTTGCACATCACCTTGTAAATGGCCAATATTGGCTTTGACAGCTCTGTCTCCCTTCTCTCTCTCTGTCCTTCCCCCTGTCTCTGACAAATCCCACCTCTGTCCCCCAATCCGAGAGGCTGTCTCCCTCCCTTTTCGCCTCTCTTGGTGTCTCTCTGCCCTTCTCCGTCTCCCTACATCTATTTTACGCCTTCTCAGTCTTGCACTTTTGAGACTCTGCTGGCTTAGCCCTCCCTGGACTCTTCTCCCCCACCTCCCCCTGCCTCTCTCCCCTCTGAGCCCCAGCACCCGCCCCTCTCCTCACCCCTGCTCTCATTCTGAAGCTCCTCCAGGGCTGCCCCTCTCGGAAGCGTCCAGCTTCCGGGCCCTGTTCCCACTCCTGGGTGCTAGGCGGGCAAGCCAAACAGCCTCAGCTCTCTGGGCGGTGGTGGTGATGGCCTGGGGGCTTATTCAGTGGGGGGAAGGGCTTTCCCAGCCCGAGGCAGAGGCTCTCCTCTGGAGAGGAGTGTGGGAGGAGTCCTCTGAGACCTCCACATCTGGCCTGCCCTAAGGCCTCGTGTGCATCCCGCGAGGATGTGAGAGTCATCATACATCCCTTTCCAGCCTGCGGCTGCACAGTTGGCTTTTCCCCTGAAGTCTGAGCTAGTTCTGCTGTGGAGCTGGGTGCGTGCTTCTTTGCCCTCTAGTCAAAAGCAGGGCTATTGTCTTTGATCGAGTGCCTGCTTGTCAAGGGCTTTTCTCAGTTTGGAATCCATTTGTTAGCGCTTCTGCTCAGGGAGGCTCGCAAAGCTGGTCATTAACAGACACACTCTCTGCGTCTGGAATTTTAATGGACTTGATTTTCTGCTACAAGCATTTTAGGACTGAGGGACACAGATGGGGCTTCCTCCCCATGTTGAGAGGGTCCAGCCGCCTCCTCTCTGAGGCCACCCCTTCCCCCAGTGAGGAAGCCTGTCCTCCTGAGCTCTGTCTTGCAGCAACTCCCAGGCTCCTTGTCTGGAATTTTCTGAGCACACTCCCGGATTCTGGAGCTGCAGGGCTTCTTCCACTCGTGCGGCCATCTGATCTCCTCTGGATGGCGTGGCAGGCGGTTGAGGTCTGGCCTCTGCTGCCTCCCTGACCCCGACTCGGAGGATTACAGACTTCCAGTCCTTCCCCAGTAGCCACACCCAAGACCTTCGAGTCCCAAGTGCCCTGCTGTTGCCAGGACACCCTGGCGTCGCCCACTCCATTCTCCCCCGCCCCCAGGTCCCCCCAGCCTGTCCTCAGGGTCCACTCAGGCTTCATTGGTGCCTGGAGCCTCCACTGGAGCCCCATGGAGTTGGCCACACCCTCAGGGGCCCTGGGAGGGGCTAGAAGCTCAGGCCGGCAGGGGTTGCTGGCCCCACGGCAAGGCGGGCTCTCCCGGCGCGGATGCACACGGACGGACTCCAGTCTCTCCCCTCCTCCCACGTGTGCAGCCCGCAAGTCTCAGGAGCAGCCTCGCTTTGCTTTCCTCCTCCCTGTGATGCGATCAAGCTCGGCGCCTCCTCGAGAAGACCCTGACGGGATTTAATTACATTATTCTATGAAAAGTACCTGTGATAATATCTGGCCTGTATTAAGTATGCAAAAGCCGCGAGCTGGCGTCGGCAGCGGCAGCGTTATTAGCACCACGTCGGGAGAGCTTTTCTGCGTCCCCCGCCTTTCCTGCTCCCACAGCCTCCCGAGGCCAGCTGGCTGTCAGCACTTAACAGGAGGCTGCAGGGAGCCGGCCACCCGCCCTTCCCGCCCCCCAGTCCTGACAGGTGCTGGCGATGTGCCGTGGGGTGTGGGTCAGAGGACGTGCGCACGGCTGCTCTTTGGATCCCAGCCCTCAGGCCAGAGCACCTTTCCTTGGAGGTCCCTCCACCGGGACCCACAGGGCCTCCCTTCCCCCCACCCAGTAGTGAGGCCAGGAGGGCAACAGCTGGTGGACAGCTGACTCCAGGAGCCCAGCAAGGAGGCGAGGGGACCAGAGGAGGGACAGGGGTGAGGTGGGTGCGGATGGAGCTGAGGGGAGCTGCAGGGGGAGAGGTGGGCGAGCGAGAGTCTGGGAGTGGCCTCCGCCCACCAGGGCCCTGGCCCCGTGTCCCCTTCTAAGTCAAGGGAGCTTGGGGCCAAGTCAGGCTCAGGTTAAGTACATCGGGGAGGTGACCCTAATCCCCGCTGCACCGTGGGACCCCTGGGCCTCGAGCGGTATCATTTACCATGGACGAGAGTGATTCATCACGCCGTACTGCGTCCGTATTGACTTGTTACACATCTGTGCATCGAAAGCGACTTCCAACCAGTCCACCAGCTCCAATCCAGCACCACCCAGTTCTTCCTAGTTTTCTCTTTCCACACCTGTGACTCTCTCCTCCAGCACTGAGGTGTGGGACCCTCGTCCCTAACGTATCTACTTACTCATTTGATCAATGCCCTGTGTGCTCTCAATCCCACTGCTGTCAAGTCCCCGACCTCGCCGGGGGGCTGACGCTCCATCCCCCGGAGCCCCCTACCAAGGGTCCCCACCCGCCTCGGCTTTGGCATCCCGAGCCAGCTGCCCTCTCCCTCACCCCCTGCACGGTTGCCCTCCTCACCCGCTGGGGCTCTGACCACCCTGGGCATGGCCCCCCCACCCTGCCTGCCATCTCTGCTTGCCTATTTTCAAGACGCTTTCTCATTTACCCCAGCAGGACGCTTATTCCTTGAGGATCCAGATAGACCCAGCGTAAAGCACCACCCGTGAGTGCGCTCAGATAGTGGCCTTTCTGTGCCCACGAAGCCGCCTGACCACCCGGATTCTGATGGAGACCCACCCTGGGCGGGCTGGTGAAGGTCTGTCTCTACTCTGTCTCCCTGGAGCTCTGCCCTCCCCGCAGGGTCTCCTTGAATTCCACTCCCCTCCCCAAGCCTGGGAGCTGGGAGTGTGCCATTCCCAACCTCTGCCCACAGTGGAGTGCGTTCCTCTTCAGGACTTCCTGGAACTCCTGGGAGAAGAGAACATTTCCAGGTGCCACTGGACCAAACACCGAGGGACCAAGAGGAACCAGAAACAAGATGCAAGTGGATCAAAGACGGGATCTTCCCACGGAGGTTCTTTCTCTTCAGATCAGTTACACCGCAGACCCTGACGGCTTGTCTGGCTTTTTCTGCCCCTTCCTCTCACCACCAGTTGGGGTCTGCCTGTGACGGTCATGTCCTGGACACATTGCCCTCCTTGGAAATGTGGAAACATCTGAGGCACTAGAATAAAGACACCTGTCCCATCTTCCTCCTCCGTCCATCCCAAACCACTGCTCTGCAGGCTTGGTTATCTCCTGCCAATATGGGCACCAGTGTCATCTCTCTGGTCTCCCCGCCCCAGCCTTCCTCCCCTCCCGCCTCCAGAGTGCTCGTCCTGAAGGCATGATGCTGGAGGACCCACTCCCGGGAGCAGTACTTCCTAACAACCCTCTGTGACTTGCACCCTCCAGGCACCAACCTTCTCCCAGCCCCTGCATTTGCCCAACTCTGCTGGAGTCTTTCGCAAACACGCTTCATTTTTTTTTTTTTTTTTTTTTTTTTTTTTTGCGGTACGCAGGCCTCTCCCGTGGCGGAGCACAGGCTCCGGACGCGCAGGCTCAGCGGCCATGGCTCACGGGCCCAGCCGCCCCACGGCATGTGGATCTTCCCGGACCGGGGCACGAACCCGCGTCCCCTGCATCGGCAGGAGGACTCTCAGCCACTGCGCCACCAGGGAAGCCCAGCACTCTTCATTTAATTCTTCCAGCCGCATTGTGAGCTGCTTTTACAATAAACTCGTATAGGACGGAGGTGCTGAAAAGGTGAAATGACTTGCCGAGGATGTAGCAAACGCTGAAGAGAAGGAGCTGAAACAGATCCAAGCATCCGGCTCTGGTCCAGAGCTTTCTGTTAGGGCCCAGTGGAGGGAGGGCAGCCCCCGCTCCTGGGAAGATGCCGACCTGCCCGGTGTGTCACCTCACCAGCTCTGCCTTGTGGAACAGGCCGTTTCCCTAAGGTGATGCGGACTGATTTTAAGACAGATGAAAATAAGGAGATAAGCCAGGGGGAAATTTCTCTCTCCACTTTTCCCTCTGTGGATCAGTGAGCACCACCTCCCTGCCCAGCTGTGAGCCACGCACCAGAGAATCTCAGACTGTGTCTCTGCTGGAGAGGATCTAACAGTCCAGACGAGGACAGACGATGAAGCCACCCCAAGTGGCCTCTCTAGGTTGGGCTGTGTGATTCCACCTCCACGGGAAGGTCTGAGCGGCACGTCCCTCTGCAGCCACGTGTGTGCTTGGCCCCCAGCAGCACAGCTGTTTGCTAAAGGGCTGCACTGCCCACCCTTCCCATGGTCTCACTAGGGACACTGTTACACTGTCCCTTCCACGAGGGCCACACGTACACTGTACAGAAGAGGAAGCCGGAACATGGTGGAGCTGGGGTTTAATGCACACGTGCCTGGCTCCTCCGGGCCGGCCACCTCCCTGGCTGGGGTATTCCTTTACTTTCAGTCCTTTGGATGTCTGAGGGCCATGATCATCCGGGGCCCCCTGAAGCCTTCTCTTCTCCAGACCAAACACCCATCTCCCCAGGGTGTGTGCCGGAGGAGGGCTTCCTTCCGCGGTGGGTTTTGGGAGTTGGGAGCAGACAGTGCAGCAGTAGAGGGTGAAACTTCTTTTGAAACAATCTCGGAAGTGTGTTCTGCTACCTGACGTTCTCCTGGAAGCGCCGTCTGGGGAAAGGACACAAAGCGGGTGGCGGAGGGGCGGTGCTTTCTTACGGGGTCAGTGTCCTGGGTCCTCCTAGTTCAAGACCAAAGAGAGAAACCTCACATCTTTCAGAGGACAGTGAAGGCAAGAGGCAATCACACCTGCGACCGAACCACGTACATACATATAATTTTCATAGTCAAGCCCCAGGATAGATGTGCTTGTTACCCCGTTTTACGGATGGTAATACTGGGGCTCAGTAAAGGATTTTACCCATTTTCACAGGGCCAGTCAGCAGAGGACTCAAATGGAAGTGGAATGACTTTTCTCTGCAGGCAATGTGTTGCTCTTAAATTTATTTTTCATTTATTTCCCAACATTTGATGGTGACTGAAAATCATTTAACCACTCACACTTGATGGTAGCACAGAAAGAGGATACACTGCTTTATGGATCTGTGGATACTGCTGAACATATATTTGGGCTGTGAGTTTTTCCAGCTGGCTTTGTGGGTTACAGCCAGGTATGGCGTCCTGGGGTTGCAGCTCCGTCTATATATTTACGGTCTATAACTTACCAAAGAGCAGTTGGTAACCTCACAAGGCACCATTTTAGGTACAAGAGATACAGGAATTAAAGGGTAATTATTCCTGCCTTTCAGAAAGATTTATTCTAGTGGGGATATAGAGAGACAATGTAACTCTGAAGGACACACACAGCCACACACATACACACTATACAAAGATATTGAAAAGAAACACAGATAAGATAGAATGAGTGATATGGTAGAGTACCTGTCTCAGGCAGATTGGAGGAAAAATCTCCAGTAAGATTACATTTGAGCTGAAAGGAGGCAAGTGAGCATAGGTCTGGGATGGAGGAGAGGGAATCCCAAGCTGAAGGTATGTACAAATGTCCTGTGGCAGGAAGCAGGATGTCACATTTGAGGGATTCTGAATGGAGGGTCTGTGGAGGAGAATGAAGAGCTGAGATCAGAGAGAGAGGAAGGAACCTGCTCGATAAGACCTGCAGGGACTGGATAGAGGACTTGGTTTTTACTCTAAGAGTAATGAAAAACCAAGGGTCCTCGGAAATGTCACTTTGGAAAATTTAGGGGAGGAAGATGGGCATTGGGAGGGATCAGGTAGGAGGTGTTGCAATGGTCCAGGTGAGGAAGATGGGCTGGGAGCATGGTGGCAGCTGTAGAGGTGGTGGCACCGGGGCTATTTGGGGAATGTTTTGAAGGCACTGCTGGAGGACATCACTGATGCAAGGTGTGAGGGAGGGAGGGGACAGTCATGCCTTGGTTCAAGTGTTGGCTGGTGAAAGAGACGTTGGCTGGAACGAAGATATCATGAGTGTGGGAGAATTTGGGAAGCGATCCAGTGGGGGGACCAATAGTACTGTTTTACAAAGGTTAACTTGGGATGCCTGAAGACTTCTAAAAGAGACAGCAATGGACCTGGATTATGTACCTGGATTTCAGAGAGGAGATGCAGCTAAAGACATAACTTTGAGAGTCGTTAGTGTAGAGAAGGTATCTCCAACTATAGCAATGAACACGCCCTCTTCTCCATGTGCATTTCCCTCCAGGAAAAGAGAGCTGAGTCCAGCGTATTGAGACTCCTAGGGTTTCTAGAGAAGCAGGGGTCCAAGGAAAGCTTGAGGAAGAGGCAGTAAAGTAGGCAAAAGCCAGCCTGGTTCGTGTCAAGAAAGCCCAGAGTATAGAAGTTTTCATAAAGAAGTGGGGGTCAGCCATGCGCACTGCTGCTGAAAGGCCAGGTAAAGTGAGGACAGAGGATGGGCTCTTGGCTGGAGTCAGGTGGAAGTGACTCGTAGAGCTATTCAGGTCAGCTTCAGAGCAGTGATGGGTCTGAGTGCCTAACCCAGTCGGCTGGGGACGCACCAGGAGTGAGGGTGTAGAGACGTCAGTACAGAGAGCTCCTTGGACAATTTTGCTGGGATGAAGAGCAGAGAGGGATGTGGCCTGGATGAATCTATATCTGTATCTGTCTCTATACCTGTACCTATAAGTATACATCCAAATACACCTATCTAAATTATATACATATAAATTATATTTATCTGTATCTAAGTTATAGCTATCTAAATTATATTTACATCTAAATTATATTTGTAAATTTATATGTATAAATTTAAATATATTGGGTTGGCCAAAAAGTTCATTTGGGTTTTTGTAAAATCCTATGAAAAACCCGAACGAACTTTTTGGCCAATGCAGTATTTACATCTACGATCTAGGAGCCCAATTTCACTTCCTTCAGTGCTTCCAGCCTTACTTGTTCCCCAAGGTGTGGTGCCTGTCCCTCCGTTTTGCTCTTACCAGTGAGGGTGAATGAGGGCTTCCTATATTGGCAGGACCTGTCACACGCCCATGCCCTGGTCCATGCACCATGGCAAAATGAAGAAGGGGGTGAGTGGACAATGCACAGAGTTTAGGTCTCTTGAAAAGTGAGGCCACGAGGGGCTCCTCACAGGTAAATGGGGGCTGATCACGGAGCATCTTGATACAGGTCGGTATGAGGTTTTTATTCTGCAGGTAAAAAGAAACCAGTAAAAATTTTTTAGTTTTAAAAAATGATGAGTGATGTGATTTGGCCTGGGTTTTAGAAAATTGGTTGTTTATTATATGTTAGGTCCACGTACCACTGCTTAAATGAGAGGGAGAGATTGAGGGTTTTTATTTTTTTTTTTTAGTAAGGAAATAATCCCGAGAGATGGGAAAGGGGAAGAAAGGCAGGGTGAGCAGGCCATTCTGACAGCAGCCTGGGTGCGGGATGGCGGGGAGAGGACCATTGCGAGGCTCCTGAGGGCAAGAAGAGGGGCCTGAGTTGGAGACGTGAGAGCTGGGGAGGAGGACGTGTGCCGGGGGGACCCAGGGGAAAGAGCCTCCTTTGCCACTGGGAGGACGCCTCTCAGGCTTCACCATCCCCGATCACCAAGAACTTCTTGCTGTCCCTTTCTTGCTGAAGTGACTTTTGTCCCCAACATTCTCAAGCACTGAATTATCATAGTTCCCCAGTTGAGAGAGTTTTATAAGAAGATAAATAGCATAATTACCTACGTGTCAATCCACGCGATTGCACTGAGCAAACATTAACTTGAGCTGCTGCTGCTAAAACAAGATGAAAATCTAATCAGGATGTTCAAGAACTACTTGTCCTACCTTCGGTTTGAGGCATGAATCATGGCTAATGTTTCTTTTTTTTCCCACCCAGCGCTCATTATAACCTATGGCGTTCGCTTCAGAAATGCACTCATCCACCACACCAGTCCCGGTTGTAAAGACCAAGTGATATTTCACATCCATGTGAGTGGAGGGGTTACATGGCTTTTTCTAGTCCCTGCTGAGAAACCGGACCGGGAGCTGTCCTTGGTCCAGCCGAGAGGATGTTCTCCAGCAGGGTGAGCAAGGAGAGTACAGCCAATGGAAATTCCTGAGCACCCTATCCATCCGGAGCTCTCGGTTCAAAAACAATAAGGGAACATCTGCACCAGGACCAAAGCGGGGGAAGAGATTTGAAGCAGGAGAGAGATAGAATGCCAGACCCCTGCGGCAGCCTATCAGAGAAGCCCAGATTTTAGAGTCAAGGGCCATACATCAGCCCAGAGCTCAGAGCTTTATTATCTAGACTCAGAAAAGACGCTAAACCCTAAGAAATCCTTTAAAGGTCAGATACTCCAATAACTCCATCCCAGTCATTCCGCTGTCTTGCCTTCTCATTCATATTAAAAATCTGATTCCTTAAATGAGCTGTAGAGCCCTACATCATCCACACTAGCCCTCCCCCACTCCAGCCTCCCTCCCTGCTCTTCCCCACCTCCCCAGCTACTTCCCTCAACTCTGGCTCACTCTGTTTCCACACTAGTTCCTTAATGGGCCTCGGATATACAAGGCAGGCTGCTGCCCCAGGACCTTTGCACATGCAGTCTCCTTTGTAAACCTCTTGTCATGGGTAGCTCAATGACCCTGTGTCATTTTCTCTGGTCTTTACATAAATGTCAACTTGTCTTGTGCCTTTCCATGAGAACCTTATTCAAATGACCCTCCTTCCTGATTTCAGATTCCTATTTACCTTATTATTATTACTATTATTTTTGGTCTCCATAGCAGTTAACACCATCTAACACAAGTGTTGTCTGTCTGCCTTCTCTAGAATGTAAACTCCATGGGGCAGAACTTTGTCTACTGAGATTACTGCGTAATCTTCAGGGCCTCTAACATTTTCCGGAGCATATGTGGGATCAGCAAATATTCATAGGATGAATATATAACTTAGTGATTCCCTATATGCTGGTTAACAAGCCCTCAATCAGTCAGGAAATACTGCAGCAGAGTCAGGAATTCTTCATTATCTAACACAACTAATGAGTAATGAGAACAGGTATCGTTCCAAACATCTAAAACTTGACACGCATTCATTAACTCAATCTTCATGAAAAACCTCTGAGTTAGGTTTCACTGTTAAAGTCTTTTTTTTTTTTTAACTAATAAAAGAGTAAACAAAGGCAGAGAAAAATTAAGCAACTTGCCTCAAATTCCACAAGTCATGAATGCAAGAACCTGATTTCAGAGTCTGTATCCTTAACCACGGTGGGCGGTCATAACTGCTGTCACTAAAGACCAGATTTTCCTTCTTTTTGAACACAGGTTATAACTTTTTGAAATTCCCTGAAGTTAAGGATTCTCTTTGGCCAAAGAAATATAAACAGGATTACTCATGTTACGCCTGGGGTGGTATTTTTAGTATTTTAATGGTATTTTTAGTGTTTTAATGGCCATTGGTAACAAGGGATCCCCACCCTAGAGGTATGGGGATGACCATACACACAGCATGCAACACCAGACAGATGAGACCAACGGCAGTTCATCAGTTACAGAGGTCCACACCCCGGGGGGGTGAAGACACTACACACCACGCAGGAACATGGCGGGTTGTAACCGAAAGTGGGGTCTGGCTGCTCGCTGCTCAAAAGCCCATAAAGAGGCCAGGCTGGTGGAAAGGAAAGTCTGCTTTATTTTGGATGCCGGCAACCGAGGGGGAGGGTGGACTCCTGTCCAGAGAGAGTCCCCGACAATCAGCGGAGAAGAGCTTTTATAGGTGGAGGGAGGGGGCTACACGCAGAAACAGCGCAGTCAGCTCTGACCGTCGTCCTGCACTTGTTCACGCGATGGTCTGATCAGCGTCACCTTGATTGTTTTAGGTACAATGAGCCTTCAGTTCCAGGGTCAGTTTGTTCCCATTTCCTTGAGGCTTATTCTTGGAATTGCGGCAGCGTATGTCATGGCTACAGTCTGGTCATCGTGAGTTAACTTCTTTCACCTGGTGGCGGTTTCAGTGTTTACAAGACAGCTTACAGGATATGGCTCCGAATATGATCTATAGCCCTTGAGAAGGACCTAAAGGCCCTTCACTCTGCTTGAGGACTAAATTATTATTATAATTTAGTCTTGTTGGACTGTTTCCCTTTGTTTCTGCACTGTCTCACTCCTCTGATTAAATGTATTCTTTGGCTAAAGTTTTTCCACAGACAAAAGGCAGGGGGAGGACATGGGGGTGGAGGGAGGACCACAGGGCCCGGCTCCGTTTCAGGGTTGCACTTGGGAACGGAGTGAAAAGGGAGATACTCTAGGAGGCCAACGTTGTAGTGTCAAGAAGGCGGGGTGTCTCCTTGGTTCTGCGGGAAGATGTGGTTGCCTTATTTGAATACTTCCGCAAACCCTGCTCCTCGGGGATAAACAGGAACTGCACGAGGACCCCCTGATAAGGAGACCTTACCCACAGGTGGGGGAACTCGTGATGGGGTTGCTCAAGGCCCTCCCAGCTTCACCAGATGCCGAGGCCACATGCAATATTGAGCCTTAATTTTAGTCCTGATGCCACAGAGGGGATGTGAGGTTAGCCTTGCTGACTTCCCCATCTTGGGGTGATCGCAGAGGGACTTATGGAGGCGGAGAATCTGCAGCCTGGGCCCCTGGCTGACTATGACGTGCAGAGCAGCCTCACTGACCCACAACCAACTCGTAAAGTGAGAGAGAACTCTACCTGCCATCATATACTTACCCCAAGATTCCTGCCCACTGGTGTACACACCTTTCTGCCACTTATTTAATCAAACAATGGTGTAAAGCCTGCTGTGAAGGGATTTTGCAGATGTGACCAAGGTCCCAGGTCAGTTTGAGTTAATAAAAGGAGAGATTATCCTTGGTGGGCCTGACCTAATCAGGTGAGCCCTTAAATGGGACTGGACCCTTCCTGAAGGGAATGATTCGAAGCGTGAGAGGGTGTATGGGGGTTGGGGGGGCCATATGACAAGGACCAGAGAGAGGCCTCTGGAAGCTGAGAGTAGGCTTGGCTGGCAGCCAGCAAGAAAATGTGGACCCTAGTCCTGCAACCACGGGACATCAATTCTGCCAACAACCTGACGGATCTTCCCAGTCAAGCCTCCAGATGAGGACGTGACCCCAGATGACACCTCAGTTACAGCCTGTGAGATCTTGCACAGAGGTGTCAGCTAAAGCATGCTGACTCCTGGCCCCCAGACTCATGGTGGTGATACATTAGTATTGCTTTAAACTGTTAGTCTGTGGTATTTCACGACACAGCAATACACAACTATTATAGTTACGTTAGTTGTGTTATGTTGAAATAGGGTTGTTGTTATTGGTGGTGGTACTAACAATGTCATCTACCCCTTTTGACTGGTCAAACCATCATGGACAGCTGCCTACTTTGTGGCACTTTACAGACTCATAATTATCCAATTCTTCATTTCCTCAACCAAATTAATGTGCTCTAGGACTTGGGGAAGATCGTGTCCATTTTACTCACTTTTGTACCCTCCGTCCTTCTCTGTGAATCTGCCACCTGGTGGACACTGGATGAATGTTTGAAGTGAACACACAAAAGAAGATGAGACAGTCATGTTCAGTGACGGTGCCAAGGAGAGAGATCAAATCGGCCTGGGGAAAGGAAACCTTCAGGAAAGTGATGAGGTAAGAGAAGGTAGGCGAGGTAAGGAAGGTATTCTAGGCATAAGTGACAATATTTAAGGATATTTAAAGATGAGGCTGGTGACAGCATGGCCCAAGGGAGCCTTCGCCAGGAGCTAGTGGGGCTGCAGGACGTGGAACTGGTGAGGTGGAAATTAAAGCGCAAGGCTATGTAAATCCATCTGTGGTCCCTGAGAACACTGGCATCTTTAAAATGTCTCGCCTCGTCTTTCCATGACAAACTCAGAATTCCAATCCAGGCAGTGAAAGCTGTCAGAAGGTAGCAAACAGTAACAAGCAAGTGTGAAATGACAGGGCTTTTTTTTTTTTTTTCTCAATAAAAATATAAAACTAGAGCTTGACAAATCACGCAGAGCCAAGATTTTTTAAAAAACACATATTTTAAAGCTGAAATCCTGGTGAAGATTATTTTGGTCTGACAATTGTCTGTGATGTGAGGCTCAAATCACTCTGGCTGCCAGGACACCAATATATATTCTTTGCGGTAGCGTTGCTGCTTCTCTTTATCTGTTTAAGATTCCATACGAAAAACTTGACCCCAGTCATGTGTTTCAGGCTGCGCCCCGGGACTTGAAGTCTAAACTAAACAGCGGCTCCTGATTCTCTAGCTCCTACTACGTGCCAAGGGTTTTGCATGCATTGCCTCATGGCACTTACTGGGTCCTGGTTTACGGTGGGGGAAATGAAGGAGCAGGCAGCTGATTTTCCCAGGGTCACGGTGGTGCAAGCCATACGCAGAGGTTTTGACCCAGGACTGAGAGACTTGAGAGTCCATGTCTTTCCCACGATGGCAAACTACTCTAGAATTGCTTCTATTTAAAAAGTAATTTTGGGGCTTCCCTGGTGGCGCAGTGGTTGAGAGTCCGCCTGCCGATGCAGGGGACGTGGGTTCGTGCCCCGGTCCAGGAAGATCCCACGTGCCGCGGAGCGGCTGGGCCCATAAGCCACGGCCGCTGAGCCTGCGCGTCCGGAGCCTGTGCTCCGCAACGGGAGAGGCCCGTGTACTGCAAAAAAAAATAAAAATAAATAAAAAATTTTAAAAAGTAATTTTGGATGTATGAAGCCTATTTTCTCTTGTGTTTCCTATAAACATTTTAGGATAGCTGGAACCTTTTAAAGATGAAGAAATGAATAATTACTGAAGCTAAACTCTATTCCCAGTGTTCTTTCCTCCCTCCCTTCCTTCTTTCCATCCATCCTTCCTTCCCATGTTTAACAGTCATCTAAAATGGATTAATCATTGTAGATGACAATGAAACAAATGAAGAAATACAAAATAGTATCTCTGCACTCAAGGGGCTCAAAATCAGTGGTAAACTTTGATTTAGAAATTCAGATAGATAGTGACAAGCACCGTGATAGAAGAATGTGAAATACTTAATGAGAGCACTGGAGTGGGAATAGATAACTGAGCCGTGATAGTGGTGAAGGTTTCATAGGTTGGTGGGTGAGTTATGATGGATGAGTGGCTGAGACCCACAGGGGTGTGTTCCAAGGAGAGAAAAAGGTGTGCTCAGAAGCAAAGATTCTTCATTTACTTGGTAATTTGTTGGCAACTTTGTGTATGTCAGACACTGCGTGAGGTCCTGGGGCCAATGGTGTCCTAAAGGGATGTGACCTCTCTACGCTTGTGAAGTTTAACATCTAGTCAGGAAGAAGGACTGTATTAGTCCAGGTCCTCTCAAAGGCAAACATCAGTGTTAGATTAAGCATAGAAGGTAATTGGGGCATTGCTTGTTTGAATAAGAGCGAGAGAGGGAGCCAGAAGGGGTTGGAAAGTGGTCAGAATGTGATGCAATCATGAACTTGAGCGAAAGGGAAAGCGAGAGATGGCTGTAGAAGCTTCCCAGACGGCCATGTAGTCTAAGGCACGTTTCTCAAAACCAACCGGGGATGTATGTATACGTAGAGCTGATTCACTTTGTTATACAGCAGAAACTAACACAACATTGTAAAGCAATTATACTCCAATAAAGATGTTAAAACAAAAAACCGACTAGGAATCCTGCAGCCAAACTTGGCTGTCCGAGGAGAACCTTGTCTCTGGGAAACAAGTCTGCTTTGGTGTCCCTGTTGCGCTCGTTCTCTGGCTGATACAAGTTGAACCAGTGGCTGGTTCACTGGCTCGTTCCCTGGCTCCTCCCATGGGAGGAGCGGCCTTATTGCAAACACAAGGATGGAGGTCAAAGCCCAGGACCTGGGACCCCCTGTCAGTTCCGTTCCCTGTCGTTAGAGGATGGTGATGTGCACGGACATGGCCACCACAGGGACATTCACTAAGGAATCACATAAAAAACGTGCAATCTGCATCAAGTGCTGAGAAGACGCGGGCTTCTCCGGGAGTGCTGGATGGTGAGAGCTGAACTAGTCAGGGGACAGAAAGGGCTCCCCGGGAGGTGATGAGCGGGTTTAGGTACAAAGGATTAGGGCAGGCGTTAAAGGAGAGGAGAGGAATTACAGTCAGAGAACACAGATGCACAATGGACCTACAGAGGATGGAGCCCATTGGAGGGGCTTAACCTATGCCGGGAGGGAGCAGAGAAGGCAGAGGTGAGATCTGTGCTGAAACTGACAAGCTAAGCAAAGTCCAGCCATGGGAGGCCCTGCTTAGGTTTTTAGATTTTGTTCTAAAGCAGTGAGAAACCATTAGAAGGTTTTACAGGGGATCAGATTTGCATTTCACAGAGATGGCTGGCTGCTGCTAGAAGAATGGATTGGGCAGAGACTACGACTGAAGCTGGGAGAACAGAGAAGGGAGAACAGTGTGTTTCAGTAACACAGGCTTAAAGGGGAAGGAAATTAGACCAACGTGGTGGAGGTCGGTGGCAGTTCATGGAAAGTGGACACAAGAGATATTTAGGAGGCAAAATCCCCTGGACTTGTGGTGGATTAGAACCACACGTCCTGGGGTGCTGCCCAGAGGGGACAGACACAAAGACAGTGGGAGAGGGTGTGGACAAGACTTGGTGACCTAGCATCTTATTTCCCAAGAGGCAGCATACTTCCTGGACCTCCAAGTTTCAGCTCTGGACTAACCCTCACCATGCAGTCCACATCCAGGGGATTGGGACATCTGCCCCAGACCTGCCTTCCCATCGTCTACACCGAGTTATAAACTCAGCAAATAATATTATAAAAGCATGACCTTACTGGGAGACAAACACTGCTCCATCGTAACTGGGCCTGCTGTTGGAAAGCCTGAAAAATTCCTGCTCTACCTCATCAGAGGTGTAGCCCTCCCCGACACATGATGTGACATAGAGATGCCCTTCCTCTTATGGGTTTACCGTGTCCTGAGCCAAAGCTTGGGCATTTCTATTAACAGAGAAATGAAGAGCAAACACTGGAGATGGTTTAGTGGTCTTAATCTCGAAGACTTGTTTTACAATGACATCCAAAGTTGCAGCTTTTGACACACACTGGCTCTGCATGCCAACTTACAAAAATAAACTTCTCTTTCACAAAGAGATATGGTCGAGCTCGTTTTTCTCAAAATCCAAGGACCTGGAGGTCCATCTTTCGATTTCTCCCTGGTTTGGTTTGAATCAGATGGAGAAAAACATATCTGTATTATAAGAAAAGTATCCCTTCAAGGACAATGACAAATATCAAGCGACAGCCCCGGTCAAGGATGTAGTGGGGGGAGAGGGTGGTGGCCTGTGGAGGCCATCATCAACCAGAAGCAGATGGGTAGCAAGTAGAAGGGTCAGATTGCCCACCATCTTTTTGTTTGTGTGTTTGTTTTTAGAAAATCAAGGCCTTCATGTGTATGTTTCTGATTTCTGATCAAAAGCTTTTCAAAATGCTTGTGGGTCAAAGATATGGTCTATGAGCACCCGTTCTTTTTGTTTTTTTTTTTTGTGGTACGCGGGCCTCTCACTGCTGTGGCCTCTCCCGTTGCAGAGCACAGGCTCCGGACGCGCAGGCCCAGTGGCCACGGCCCACGGGCCCAGCCGCTCCGCGGCACGTGGGATCCTCCCGGACCGGGGCGCGAACCCGCACCCCCCGCATCGGCAGGCAGACTCCCAACCACCGCACCACCAGGGAAGCCCTGAGCACCCGTTTTTGACCTTGGGTTTTAACTTAATAACTCCTCTGCCACCTTTCATGCAGATGGAGGCCAAGAAGAGAGAGGCTTGGCTCAGGTCTACTGGTGGTGAGACATCACATAGTTTCTCTAAACATGTTCCCCAGGAGATGAAAGCTGTGCTCACTGCCAAGTGAGAACACATAACTGGTGCCCTGTGCAGAAGGAGACACCTCGGGTCATAGAACCCGTTTTCTGTCTTCATTTATTCTGAATCCAGGTACATCATTTGCCTTCAACTTCTCAGAGACCAATTTTCACTAATTAGACCTTTTGCTATTTATCCTGCAGGGAACTGGCTAAATAATAGAAATAATAACTTTAATGAGGATGATGGTGACGACAGTTGTGAGAACAGCCAGGGAAGAGCTCACATTCTCCGGACACTCTGGGCATCCCGCACCCCTCTAAATACCCCCTAATATGTTATTGAATCCTCACGACAGGATAATTACTGTTATTTGCCCCACTTCATATGGGATGAACCTGAGTCTTGGAGAATTTAAAGGCATTTGCCCAAAGTCAAAAGCAAATGGTAGAAGCAGTTCTGGTTCTCAAGCCAGTTTCTGACCACTGCATGTAGAGTTTCTCAAGTTAGGATTATAGATTCTGGCTTCCCGAAGTTCTCTACAAGGTGTTTAAAATGTTTTATTTCAAATTTAATTTAAACATAACAGGAACATGTTCTGAGCCACCTGGGTTTAGGAGACGACACCCATCATTTCCTGAGATCGCGTTTGTGTTTGTATTCATGTTTATATGGATCCACCTAAACCTAAGCATTTAGCTTATAAGGCAGTATTCTCCCATTACAGTCTGGGAGTCTCCGGACATAAGCAGGTGTCTTCTGATGGGTCTGAGAGATCTCAAATTTGAGCAAGACTGCACCAACTTTTACTCTCTTAAAAGCCAGACCTCTTCACCACTGGAAGGAGGAAGTGAAGCGGCAACTGTTTGTATGCTCTGAGGGTCGGCAGGGGCACCAGTCTCCTGGGCAGCTCGTTCACATCCTCAAAGATTTCTAGAGGCAGAACCTAGGCCCATAACTTCCTCAGGCCCCACCAGAGCTCCTCCTTCAGCCCCTCTGCATCTTTGGCCAGGTATGCGTGCACCTCTTTGGCAAAGCTCTCCTGCAGGTCTTTAGATCATCAAACTTGGACGGGATGTCCTCATAGATTGAGTCTATGCCTATTCTGTCCTACTTCAGGCCTAGTCTTCATCTCCAACTATTGGCCCGCGTGAGCTATAGTGATGGTCATTGAGACAACAGCCCTGTGTGAACTTGTCCACCAGCACCACTCAGTCTAAGGTCTAATCTCTGCAACGAATCCTTATTATCTATTACTTATTGGCGTTCTGCTTCTCTGGCCAAATCTTGAATGACACAAAGTCCCTGATTCAGAAATGTTAGAAAACAAAACCAAATAAATTACTACACTCTAAATTTAAGACTGTCATTTACACCATGCCTAAATCTATGAACTTATAAAAAGGTAAATTTGACTAAATAATTAATATACTTTATACATACGTGCATAGTGAGTTCTGCTAGAAGGCAATATATATGTTCCTAAAAATCACTGAGCTATCTACAGTCATAGAGCAAAACCCAGCAGGCTTATGGGAAAATGGAGCTGGGGTATAGCACTCAAAAAAGTCATCAGTGACGCATTAAAAAAAAATAATCAAGACAGTAGCATTCTTTTCTTTCTTTCTTTTTTTTTTTTTTTTTGCATCGGCAGGCGGACTCTCAACCACTGCGCCACCAGGGAAGCCCAGTAGCATTCTTTTATACCTGCAAAATTGTTAAGAAATACATAACTTATTTTTTTAGTGAAGTATAGTTCATTTACAATGTTGTGTTATTTTCTGGTGTACAGCAAAGTGATTCAGTTATATATATATATATACACACATATATACATATACATATATATGTACATATATATTCCTTTTCATATTCTTTTCCATTATGGCTTATTACAAGATTTTTGTTGTTGTTGGGGGTAGGGGTTTATTGATTTATTTATTTATTTTTTGCTGTGTTGGGTCTTCGTTTCTGTGTGAGGGCTTTCTCTAGTTGTGGCAAGCGGGGGCCACTCTTCATCGCGGTGCACAGGCCTCTCACTATCGCGGCCTCTCTTGTTGCGGAGCACAGGCTCCAGACGCGCAGGCTCAGTAGTTGTGGCTCACGGGCCTAGTTGCTCCACGGCATGTGGGATCCTCCCATACCAGGGCTCGAACCCGTGTCCCCTGCATTAGCAGGCAGATTCTCAACCACTGCGCCACCACGGAAGCCTTATTACAAGATTTTTGAATATAGTTCCCTGTGATATACAGTAGGACCTTGCTATTTGTCTGTTTTACACATAGTAGTGTGTAATATTAATCCCAAACTCCTAATTTATCTCTTTCCCCTTTGGTGGCCAAAAGTTTGTTTTCTATGTCTCAGAGTCTGCTTCTGTGATTCCACATATAAGTAATATCACACGATATTTGCCTTTCTCTGTCTGGCTTACTGCACTTAGTATGATTATCTATAGGTATACAATGGAATACTACTCAGCCATAAAAAAGAATGAAATAATACCTAACTACTAAAATAACTATGGTGTTTTACTTTGAAAAAGACGTGGGATTTGCTTGTGATCACAGGCATCAGAAGGGTTGCAGCTTGTGAATTATTGGGGAGGGGTCGAGGGAAGGTTATCTAATAGGAGATGAAGGGCTGTAATACCACCTGTGGATGCCTGTGGCCCCTAACGCATCCAGTGGCAGAAGGCAGCTCCTGGAGGTTTGAGGTTTGACGTGTATGTATCTTGTGTGCTCCTACATGGCCCGCTTCCGCTGGGAGCAGTTTTCTACACTCACCTCGTGTCTCTCCCAAGCAAAATCACACACGAGCCAATGCAAAAATCCACGTTAGGCTCAGCTGTTCCCACTATAGCAATCATGCCAAATGTATATGTATGTGTTGTGATTCATATCAAATATACAGAAGAGTTAGAGATGATTACAGAATTGATTCAGTGAACAAGTATCGAGTTAATTAGTTACTCTCATACATGACTGTTCACTATTAATTCTCTGCCAGGTATAGGTTGAAGCCCATAGGAAACTTGGTCTCTTATGCAGCTTCTCAATCAGTGGATTCCGGAGCTTAACAGTACTTGGTTTTGAAAAGAGGTCCTCAGACTTGAAAAAATTAGGAAGCATTTGTTTAGGAATCACAGTGATTGAAGAGCTGGGGATACTAATTAACCGTCTAAATGATGCTTCAAAGGACATTGGGAAGAATGTGATGGACTTCTTGCTGACCATGAGGACTGAATATGTGAGTTTATTTCTGTTCCTTCCAGAAGCCCCACTAATATGATAACAAAGAAATAAAAGAGAAAGAAACCCACAAAGACACACACACACACACACACACACACACACACAGTAATTCCTTTAGTGTGAGCTATTTCTATTGTATTGGCAGCATGTACTTTGATTAATGAATTTTAAAGTTGGTCAGCTGAACATTTCTTGTGCTCCTAGAAGCATAGCATCTTGGTTTTGTTGTTGGCAGATAGCTATTATCCACATAGACAATTTAGATACACTTTCCTCATGTTCCACTAATTTCAATCAATTTTCTTTGAGACTTGTACAATTGGGGGCACGAAGAACAGGGTCCATGCTCCTGAAAAACTTGTAATCTAGTGAAGAGAGGACAAATTCTCTAGAATTGCTCTGAGTAAAAGGGAAAGGAATCTCATGATTTTGTTCATACGTTCAAAAAATTTACTGAGCAACTACTATGTGCTAGGGTACATAGTAGGCAATGGGGAAGGGAGTATGTTGGTGAGAAAAATAAAGATCCCTGCCCTTATAGAGTTTATAATAGGAGAGAAAGAAAGGAAACTGTTTAATATAATGTCAAGGGGTGAAACATTCTGTAAAGCAGAACAAAGTATCTCAGGGGATGGAATCAAGGGTTGGCTCCTGAGCAGAAACCTGAATGAATGGGGTGAGGAGAGAAGCACCGTGCAGGGAAGGAGCATTCCAGGAACGGAAAACAAGCAGTGCCAAGGCTCTGATGAGTCTGGTGTACCCCCTGTTTTCCAGCAACAGTGAAGGGACCTTTGTGGCTGGAGACGGGGAGGACACCAGCCAGAGGGGCAGCTGGAGGCCACTTCCGCGGGGCCCTGAAGGCCATGGGAAGGAGTCTGGATTTCGTTGTAATGAGATGCAAGGCTACTGCAGGCCTGAGAGACGGCAGTGATGTGTTCTGGTTTGTATTTTACAGGAATCCCTCTGTTTGTGTATATAAAATAGACTCCAGGGAGGTCAAGGACATGAGTGGGGAGACCGGAAAGGAGGTCATTGTCATAACCCAGCTGGGAGATGGGGGCACGTGTTCATTCCAGGGTGGTAGCCTGGAGACAGTGAGAAGTGAGGGCTTGTGGACGCATTTGATAGTGGAGCCAACAGCATTTGTTGATGGAATGGATAAGGGCGTAGGATAAAAGTCAGAGTTGCAGATAATGTGAATAACAGGAAGGAGTTAAGGATTTTAAGGGAGCTTGGCATTAGTTTAAAATCTAGCACAGGGCTTCCCTGGTGGCACAGTAGTTAAGAATCCTCCTGCCAATGCAGGGGACACGGGTTCAAGCCCTGGTCCAGGAAGATCCCACATGCCGCGGAGCAACTAAGCCCGTGCGCCACAACTACTGAGCCTGCACTCTAGAGCCTGTGAGCCACAACTACTAAGCCCGCGTGCCACAACTACTGAAGCCTGGGTGCCTAGAGCCTGTGCTCTGCAACAAGGGAAGCTACCTGGGCCCAGCCACTCCGCGGCATGTGGGATCTTCCCGGACCGGGGCACGAACCCGTGTCCCCTGCATTGGCAGGCGGACTCTCAACCACTGCACCACCGGGGAAGCCCTCCCCTTCCTTTTGAAAGCATCCCTAAGTTTATTCTCTTCAAATGTCTATGGTTGAAGACTATGGGGAATGGGTGTGGGCTTTTGAGATGGAGTTTTATTCTTTTTCTTATAGATTTTCTGATGGTTTTAGGCTATCACACAGCATGAGTCTTAAAATGTCTTTTCTTCTATTTGCTCTAATATTAAACGTGAGATCCCTGATTTTTTCTTTTTTTTTTTTCTGGAGAGAAGAGGAGGAAATGTATTATTTTACTAGCGGAAGAAGAAATGAATGGAAAAAGTTGATGAATGTCAAGGGAAAGATTAGTTCTCTTGGAAACAGAAAAAAAGTTAGAACACAGACACAGATGAAAAGCAATGCAGGCTCTTGGAAACTTTCATCTGGTTCTCACAAAGGAATAAAAACAAGAGAGAGTGAAGAGCCAGGGCATTCTTAATGAATTCATTGCTTTCTGTACCTGAAAAATTTAAAGTTGATAAATACCAGATAAAGTAATAAGTGAAACTCATTATGTATAATAAACAGCTACTTGATGCATAGTGAATCTGGCTTGTGCTGATTTTCTATAAATACCAAAATTTAGTGGTTGTCCCTGAGCTATTCATTAAACTTCAAAGTCAATGAATAATGAATAGGAAATCCATTCGTTCATTAACTTGAGAAATGAAAACTACCTCCCTCCCCTGTTATGTTTCTGATTAATATGGCTCTGAAACAAGTTAGCAGGTCTATAAACATCCCCCAGGGCTATATCTGGCTCAGGAACCAGCACTTTTCTCAAAAGGGATGCAAGTCTATCTGCGTTCAATCTGTCAGAACCCGCCCCTGGTGAAGGCTGGCTGGGGCTCCCTTCAGGGGAGCTGTGCTCCAGGGAGGAGCTGGGGGGCATTTTATAGCACAAAACTCAGAATGTGCCGCTTGGATAGTGTACTGGAGGCTGATCACTTTTCCAGAAGGCATTTGCTGTCTTTAAAGCACTTTAGTAGGAGAAATACCCACAGGGACAAGTAGCAGGAGTGTATGCCAGCTACAGCTACCAGAATTCCAATTGGGCTCATCTCTGTGGGCTCCCTTTATATTTACTGCTCCATTACATGTTCCCAGGATTCTGACCTGATTTCGTTTTATTAAAAATCCTTCCATTTAGGGCTTCCCTGGTGGTGCAGGGGTTGAGAGTCCGCCTGCCGATGCAGCGGACGTGGGTTCGTGCCCCGGTCCGGGAAGATCCCACATGCCGCGGAGCGGCTGGGCCCGTGAGCCATGGCCAATGAGTCTGCGCGTCCGGAGCCTGTGCTCCGCAATGGGAGAGGCCACAGCAGTGAGAGGCCCGCGTACCGCAAAATAAATAAATAAAAGAAGGTGGTTGCTCCAGGCCAGATGTTGGAAGGAACTTAAGTGGGATGTGCCTTTCACAGGGCGGGAGAGAGGTCGGGGAAGGGGGAGAGAAGGGAGAAGAGAAGTGCGTGAGGAGCTGGGCAAGCATTAGAAGAGGAGCAGGAGAAGTGAGGCGGGAGAGCTGGGAGGAGAGGGAAGGGGAGATTGTCGGTTGGACTGCGTGACATCATTCCTTGGAAGATCCCA
This sequence comes from Neophocaena asiaeorientalis asiaeorientalis, assembly GCF_003031525.2. NCBI lineage: Eukaryota > Metazoa > Chordata > Mammalia > Artiodactyla > Phocoenidae > Neophocaena > Neophocaena asiaeorientalis. Next base: position 19,260,244 of record NW_020172779.1, on the reverse strand, counting down.
AAATAATACAAACGAGTGCACGTGCCAAACAGAACAGGCTCAGACACAGACGTCGAAAACAGGCTGGTGGTTTCCAAAAGAGAAAGGAAAGGGAGGAGGGACAAACTGGGGTATGGGATTAAGAGATGCAAACTGCTACGTATAAAAGAGATAAGCAACACGGATGTATTCTACAGCACAGGGAATTATAGCCATTATCTTGTAATCATTTTTAATGGGGTGTAATCTTTAAAAGAAAAAACTGAATCACTATGCCGTACACCTGAGACTAATATGATATTGTAAATCAGCTATACGTCAGTTAAAAAATAGAGGTAGCAAAGGAGGCATGAGGAATGAGGTGATGAAGTAAGAAAGTAAAGGAGAGCAGGAAGGGTGAGCTGTGACAAAGCGAGAGAGAGGCATGGACATATACACACTACCAAACGTAAGGTAGATAGCTAGTGGGAAGCAGCCGCATAGCACAGGGAGATCAGCTCCGTGCTTTGTGACCACCTAGAGGGGCGGGATAGGGAGGGTGGGAGGGAGGGGGACGCAAGAGGGAAGAGCTATGGGAACATATGTATATGTATAACTGATTCACTTTGTTATAAAGCAGAAACTAACACACCATTGTAAAGCAATTATACTCCAATAAAGATGTAAAATAAATAAATAAAATAAAATAAGAAAGTAAAGGAGAGCGGGGTGGAGAGGAAAAGGGCAACGAGAACCAGAGATACTGAGAGCTATAGGGAGAGCAAAGCCAGGGAGGACACAGGGGACGATGGTCTTCGTTAGACATTCCTGGGGAAGTTGGGGCCACCTTCCTGCCTCTGCCTCTGCTTCTTTTCTCTCCTCTCCCGAGGTTCTTCATGGGCACCTTCTCTCAGCCTGCCCTTTGCCCCCAAGCACCACCCCTCTTGCCTCCTTGGCACCTGGGTTAGGCTGCGTCTCCAGGCAACCTCTCGTCCAACAGACTCCACACAACTGCCGTGAGGTGGAAATGGGCAAAGCACCCGGAAACTTAGAGCACCGGTGAGATAGGAGCCTCTCCCATGGGGGGAAACCTTTCCTCCACTGGGAATGGTTCACCATCTACACCCATGGGTCCTTTCTCCAGCCCCAAGGCTCACCCAGCCTTTTTTCTTACGTTTCAGTGATTGTCTTTCTCCATCTACCAGGATCTGGTTTTGTCAGCCGCTTGTTCACGGCCGCATCTTTAGCACCAAGAACAGCTCCGGGATCAGGAGGCCTTAGTAACCATATGTGGAATGAACCAGAAGCCATTCCTTCTACCTCTTTGGACTCCAGTTTCCTCATTTATAAAGGAAGCGAGTTGGATGAGACAGTGACTTTCGGCTTGAATATCCCATCCCATCCGTACCACTCCATTTGTGGTAGGCAGAATTCCCATCCCCAAGACCACCCTAAGACCCATGGCCTTGTGCAATCCCCTCCCCTTAAAGGCAAAGGGGGCCTGCAACTTGATTCTAACCCATAGAATATGGCAAAGGTGATGAGATAACATGCCCATGACTGTGTCACATTGTTGGTAAAAGGAGAGGGGTTTCACAGATGAGATTACAGTCCCTAATCAGTTAGCTTTAAGTGAATTGAAAAGGAGAGAATCCTGAATGCACATGACCCAATCGAGTCACACCCTTAGAGGAAGGTCTAGATGTTAGAGACTTGCTCTCCTGTTAGTCTTGAAGAAGCAGAGGCCTCCGCGACTTCCACAGTTGCAAAGGAATGGATTCTCCCAACAACCTGAAGGATGTGGAAGTGGATGATTCCAGACGAGAAGGCAGCCCAGCTGACACCTTGACTTCCATCTTATGGGATATGAGCTATGCCCATTCTACTAACCCATGAGCCGGGAGGTAATTAATGAGCGTGATTTTAAGCCTCGAAGTTTTGGGTAGTTTTCTATGCATCGGTAGAAAAGTAACACGCCATCCCATTGCAGTCCTTCCATTGTGGAGGAGAAAAGGAGAAGCTTACTTCCCAGTGCAGGTTACAAGGAGGGGGCCATAATAACTAGACCTTTCAAAGAAAGCTATTGGCCTTTGGTGACAGCAGCTGCAGTACGCATCTAGAAATGTACAGGTTCCTCAAAATGTGATTTAAGCCGGTACCAGGAAGCAAGTTTGTGCCCAATAATCATTCTGTGCCCTTAGAGACTGATTTAAAAATCACAGTCTTTGCTTGGTTGTAGTTGATAGATCATGAATAAAACATTCATTTTCCTGATTTTCAGTGTCCTCCTTTGTTATAAACAGAAAGAAAAGGAAAAATAATAGTGTATTGTTTTCCATGGCTGCCATGTCCAATGACCTCAGAGTCAGGAGCTTAAAACAACACACGGGGGCTTCCCTGGTGGCGCAGTGGTTGAGAGTCCACCTGCCCATGCAGGGGACACGGGTTCGTGCCCCGGTCCGGGAGGATCCCACATGCTGCGGAGCGGCTAGGTCCATGAGCCATGGTCGCTGAGCCTGCGCGTCCGGAGCCTGTGCTCCACAGTGGGAGAGGCCACAACAGTGGGAGGCCTGGTCTCACTGGGCTAAACTCTAGGTGTGAGCAGGCTGTGTTTTTTCTTTTTTTTTTCTGGAGGCTCTAAAAGAAAATCCATTTTCTTGCCTTTTCCAGCTTTTAGAGGCTGCCAACATTCCTTGGCTCGTGGCCCCTTCCGACAACTTCAAAGCCAGCAACTGCAGGTAGAGTCTTTCTTACATCAGATCACTCTGACCTTGGGTCCATGGTGATATCTCTGGCTCCGGACGCGCAGGCTCAGCGGCCATGGCTCACGGGCCCAGCCGCTCCGGGGCAGGTGGGATCTTCCCGGACTGGAGCACGAACCCGCTTCCCCTGCATCAGCAGGCAGACGCCCGACCACTGCGCCACCAGGGAAGCCCTGACTCCTTCACTTTTAAGAACTCTTGTGCTTACTTTGAGCCCACCTGGAAAATCTTCCTATTTTAAGGTCAGCTGATTAGCAACCATAATTCCATCTGCAACTTTAATTCCCCATCGGCTGTGTAATCTTAACATATTCACAGGTTCAAGGGGTTAGTATGCGACCATCTTTGGGGGGACCATTATTTTGTCTACCACATCTTCCAGGATTGCTATGAGAACCAAAGGAGATGTTGAGGGTAACATGTCTTGCACAGTGTCTGCTGCAAATGAAGGGATTAACACATTGTTGTAGTCATTGCTGTTTGTTGTTTCAAAATCTGATCCTCACAATGAGCCTGGGAAGCAGGCTGGACAGGTGTTATCACCGGCATTTTACAGAAGAGGAAACTGAAGCTCAGGGAGGTGGGGAATCCTTGCCGGCAGGCACGTGGGGAATCTGCCTCCATAAATCTTGCCTTAGAATTCTGGGGTGGATCAAAGGAATGTTTTGAATGACAAAGCAGTTTCTGGCTTTTAAGAAATAACAGCAAAGCCCCCAATCGCGCCTCTCTGCTGGGCTGAGCCAAAGCTCTAATGGAAGATATTAGTCAAATTGGAAACAGGCTGTTCTCATTAACCACAGGAAAAACTCCATTTCACGCCCAGATGGAAAGCATCCCACAGTTCTCATCAAACCCCCACTCCCCTTGTCTGCAGCCTGGCTTAAATTGGTCCCCACCCTCACCTCCTGGGGCGTTCACTGCTGACCCCACGAGGGCACACAGCTTGAGTCTGGAAAGCGCTCTGGAACTCACGGGAGGTGGGGGGGGGGGGGGGGGGGGGGGGGGGGGGGGGCTGAGTGCCATCCCCCCAGTGCACTACCCAGTGGTGAGAGCAAAGTCAAAGTCTTGGACAGGTGACATGCTCAGAGCTGGGCTTAGGAAATGGGGTTTGCTGACAGTGGGATGAATGGGGCACCTTCATTATAATAGATACTGGGAAGGTGAAAAGAAGACGAAATCACTAAGTTTTCCATTAGACATCTCTTTTATTTTACTTTATTTTATTTTTTTGCGGTACACGGGCCTCTCACTGCTGTGGTCTCTCCCCTTGCGGAGCACAGGCTCCGGACGCGCAGGCTCAGCGGCCATGGCTCACGGGCCCAGCCGCTCCGCGGCACGTGGGATCTCCCCGGACCGGGGCACGAACCCGTGTTCCCTGCGTCGGCAGGCGGACTCTCAACCACTGCGCCACCAGGGAAGCCCCATTAGACATCTCTTGAATGCCATCTTGGGAGCTGAGCACCGGGGACCTAGAGAGGTGAGGACCGCACGCTGACGTTTATTGAGCTCAGAGTCCAGGGGGCTGACAGCTATGCCTCTGGAAACCCAAGGCTGTGCTGCTGGCCCCGCAGTAAAGGCAAAGGAGGACCAGCCATCACTTCTCCTTGTATAGGTTAGGGGTGGAGGGGTGGGAAGGCAGGAAAGCACTCTGGACCTACCTCCAGAACAATCCATTTTAGTATCATTCTGCCACAGACAAGTTATGTCAGCTGAACCTCCAAGTTCCTCATACCCTAAAACGGTAATGGTGGTTAGTGCCGGCAACACTGGGTTCATGTAGCGGCTGCTGGGCTGCCGTCCACAGTCTCTTTAGAATCGGCCACTGTCTTGCTCTATGCTGAATCTCTTTGCCCTTAGAACAGTGGCAAGCAAGTGGTCGATGCTCAATAAGTATTTCTCAAATGATGAGTAAAATGAACCACCTTTGCAACCAATAAAATGTTGATCAAACGCAAAGGATTTTCTAAAGTTTAAAAAGAAAACTTTACATGCAAAGATGTTCACCCCATTGTTACTGAGGGCAGTAAAGAGTGGAAACCATTTAACTGGGAAGATTAAGAAGGACGGGCATATACGTTTGAGATATTTGCTGGTAGTAACAATTGTATTCACAAACCTAAACAAGGATAGAGAAAAGGTTTATCTTATAAAGAAAAGTGAAGAAAATATAAAATGCTAAATCTTGTATCCTCTGTTTTCACCGCTGGGTTAAAGAATAAATTCTCTGAAGTTTCTTGTTAAAATCTGTAAAGAGGAAAAATCCAAGGTAAAAGGAAACATATTACAATGTTAATAGAGTGTGTCTCTAGCTGGACGGTGAGTAATTTTATTTTCTTCTTCCTGCTTTAATATAATTTCCAAATCCTTTTAAATGAGTATATATTGCTTTCGGAATGGAACAGATAATAAGCCCATTGAAATCCCTGCGAGATTTCTTATTGCCATGTATACAGTGTATATTTTCTGCACGATCCTCTAGCCTGGTGTTCTTAGGCTGACTCATTGAAGATTGTACCTCCTTTACCAAGAAAATAAATCCTCTTCCTGCCACAGACTCATCACTGCTCAGAGCTAGAATTCTAATCACTAGATCTGTCACTGAATAATAGATGTTCTTCATCTTATCTCGTTTGAGTCACACTGGCCCTGTGGAGTTAGCTTTCTTTTAATACCATAGTAAGTACCTCATTTGGAGTCTTTCTCATGTCCCAGGGTCTATGCCAAGCCTTATCTTTAAAGACTTCCTCCGATTCTACAACAGACACGTGTATAGAGAACAGACCTGCCTTCACGGGAGTCAAGTGACAGAGTCACGAAGCTAATTGGAAGTTGCGGGAGGAGAATTTGAATCCAGACGTTTGCCTTATTTCATTCATGTATTCATTCTTTCATTCATTTATCCATCCGTCATTCTTTCATGTATAACGATGCATTTTCCCCTGTTGTAAAGGGTTGAACGCTTAGCACGTTGGCAGTTGTGTGAATGGCATGACACACTCAAGGGAAGTGCTCGTTGAAGCGTGAGCCAGTCTTGGTGGCTTGGCTCAGACACCTGTCTTGACACAGGCTGGGAGTGTCTACCTTCCGCAGGCGGTAGAACAGGGCACTGATGACTAGCACTGTGGTCCCTGTCCTTAGAGACTTTCACTGTTCAAAGGTACCTTTAGTAAATATCAAGGTCACACATGGGAATGACTTTGAGCCTCACAAGGAAGTGCATCACTGCAACCTCAGCGTAACCCACGCTTAGGGGTCTGTGGTGTGGGTGCCCTGGGACTCCTGGAGCTCCCTTAAAGCTGAGAACTAGGTTCGCTTAGCGGGATGTTCACACGCTCTATAAGAAGGTCCTCCTGTGCCTGCGGTGGGCGAGGTATGAAGCCAACGCTTTACACCCACTCTTCGATTGTGTCAACAGCCCTGCAAAATAGGCATCATCCCCATATTACAGATAAAGCAATCAAGGCTGAGAGAGGCAAAGTGACCCGTGCAGTGTCAAGTGGCCCTTAAGGGGGGGAGAGTTGTTACCAGAGCCCAAATCGGCCAGTTGCAAAGTCGCTGCGCTTTCCTCCATGCCAGGTGGCCCAGTCCCACTCACTCTCCGGGGTCCTGTGACCACTGACCCATAGGCCAAGACAGATGCTGAGCCTCTCTGGAGGCAGCCTAGGGCAGCCTTCACTTTGATTCCACATTTCTGATCTTCCTGAGATTCAACCCTGATGTAATAAGAGCTACTGCTCTCCAGACTTGTTCTCGTCAGTGTGTTTTTTTTTTTTTAGAAGCGCATATGATTTAAATTTATTTATTTATTTATGGCGGTGTTGGGTCTCCGTTTCCGTGCGAGGGCTTTCTCCAGTTGTGGCAAGCGGACGCCACTCTTCATCGCGGTGTGCGGGCCTCTCGCTATCGCGGCCTCTCTTGTTGTGGAGCACAGACGCACAGGCTCCGTAGTTGTGGCTCACGGGTCCAGCCACTCCGCGGCATGTGGGATCTTCCCCGACCAGGGCTCGAACCCGTGTCCCCTGCATCGGCAGGGGGACTCTCAACCACTCGTCAGTGTGGTTTTAATTGTCGTTTGTTTGCTTCCTGAGGGAATGTGACCGCTGGTCTTACACGTGAAGCTTTTAAATGTGATCTTGGTTGTTTTTTATGGGGTCCTTGCCTACATCTGCCAAGAACTGACTCGGTTACACAGCACATCGCCACCGAATCCTCCACATTGATATCCATCCTGCTACAGCCACAGACAAAGACCTGGGAAGGGTTTAGGCACTGAAAATGCGACACTGCTTCACATGGCATTAAAATAGAAACAGTAATACGCCATCAAATTAATGGAAAGAAGTCCCATGTGTTCTCATTCTGCTGCTATTCTAGAGCGTTCAAATAGAAAATCTTTCCAAAAGAGCTTTTTAAAAAAGTATTTTTAATGTCTCGCCTGGTATCCCCAGCACGAGGCTAGTGCTATTATAATATTGAGTAATTCAATCCAGGTGAACCCCAAACTTTTCAGTGTAATTCCTCAATTTATTGTTTTCCTTGTTTTTTAAGAAAGTAGCTCAGACCATACACACACACACTCTCTCTCTCACTCACACATACAACCCATTCACACATACAACCTACACACTCTCACACACACAACTTACACACACGCGCACATTGGCCAGAGCTTGTCTCCAAGGCCTCATTAAGACCCAGAATGTTAGGTCACCTGCCCACTGGTGCACCCTCTAAAGATCCTATACAGGAAGGAAGGAGGTGAGATCAGTCTGTGAAGACTTACTCTTGGGAATCCTAACACTGTCTGTTCTTTGAACATATGCTATGTGCCAGTCCCGGCGCTAGAAACTTCAGACTCCTCAGCTCATGTAATCCTCATAACTTGCATTAAGAGCTGTTTTTCTGGGACTTCCCTGGTGGCACAGTGGTTAAGAATCTGCCTGCCAACGCAGAGGACACGGGTTCGAGCCCTGGTCCGGGAAGATCCCACATGCCGCAGAGCAACTAAGCCAGTGTGCCACAACTACTGAGCCTGTGCTTTAGAGCCCGTGACCACAATAACTGAAGCCCCTGTGCCACAACTACTGAAGCCCGTGAGCCTAGAGCCCATGCTCCGCTACAAGAGAAGCCACCGCAATGAGAAGCCTTCACACTGCAGTGAACAGTAGCCCCCGCTCGCCACAGCTAGAGAAAGACCGTGTGCAACAACGAAGACCCAAAGCAGCCAAAAATAAATTAAAATTTTAAAAAAGATGTTTTTCTGATGCCTTCTTATCGGTAAGAAAGTTGTGACTCGGAGAGGCACGGGATACTGCTACCTACAAAGCAAATGTACTGGCACACGGAGCACTTTGTAGGGCTTTCGTGACCCCAAGACCACCCTCTTCCCCTTCAGTGAACTCCTTCTGGCTCCCCAGATTATATTCCTCCTCTAGGTCCTTAACCCGCATCTCTGTGGTGATTTGTTCTATAGCACCAACCAGGGATACCCCCGGGTGGCCTTCTTCTCTGTCTTCTACTGTATAAGAGGTTGGTGAACTGCTTCTTCAGAGAGTCAGAGGGTAAATCCGTAAGGCTCTGTGGGCCACACAGCCTCTGTTGTAATTACTCAATGCTGTCACTGTAGCCAAAGCAGCCATAGGCAATCCATGAAGGAATGGGCATTGCCGGGTTCGAATAAAACTTTATTTATGAAAACAAGCTGCTGGGGCTTCCCTGGTGGCGCAGTGGTTGGGAGTCCGCCTGCCGATGCAGGGGACGTGGGTTCGTGCCCCGATCTGGGAGGATCCCACGTGCTGCGGAGCGGCTGGGCCCGTGAGCCATGGCTGCTGAGTCTGCGCGTCCGGAGCCTGTGCTCCGCAGCGGGAGAGGCCGCAGCAGTGAGAGGCCCAAGTACCGCAAAAAAATA
>NW_020172779.1:19250413-19251568 GCF_003031525.2 Neophocaena asiaeorientalis asiaeorientalis | reverse complement strand
GAAGGAGGCCAAAGACCCAAAAAAAAAAAAAAAAAAAAACAAGCTGCCAGCCTACCTTCGTTTGACAGCTCCTCTCTGGATGTGATCGTGCAGTAAAACTCCAGCTGATGAGATTGTGGAAATCATGGTGTCGGGTTCCATTCCAAAGGCCACCCTCATGACCACGTGGACAACCCCACAACTTAGCCAAGGTGGAACGTGAGCTGGGAGGAGCCTGGATGCCTGAGGTCTTTGTGGAGCAAAGCAGGACCACTGCTCTGGAATGCTTCCCTCACAACCGCATGAAGTCAAGAAGGAAATAATCTTGGCGGTCATAACCCACTGCCGTTTCGGGGTTTCCTCCACTCACAGCTGAAACTAATCCTAATACACAAGTGAAGCCAGGCTCACAGCATATGTTTTGTAGAATCTGCCTCTTCAGACGTTTTACAAATCAAAATGATATTTCATCTACCTCTGCCCTTTAACATTCCTCTTTTTCATGATTTTCCAGATATCAGCTCAGCAACTGCATTTGCATTTTTTCTTAATACTTTATAATATCCCTTCTTTCCTTACTTCCACTCTTGAACAAGTATTTATAGGCTATCACTGTGTAGGCTTTGGGGACATAATTATGAACAAGAAAGGCAAGATCTACAGTCTTGTGGAGCTGTATCCCAGCAAGCTTAAGGGCGGGCTCACTTCATCTCTACCCCTCTTGGATTCGTCTTTATTTATTTTGTTCATTCATTCATATATTTATTTTATTTTCTCTTCTCTCCTTTTCAGTTTTTTCTTTTTATTTATTTAGTTTTTCTGTTTCCCCTTTTGAAATTGCTTTGCCCTCTGACCTGGGTTTGGTTCTAACTCCCTGTGCTGCCCGAGGATAGTCTCTTTATCCCACTCGGACTCACGTTTCATACCCGTGCTCCTGATAAAAAATAAACCAGACCATGTCACTCACCTGCTCAAAATCTTCCAAGGGCTTCCCGTGACATTTAGAGTAAAATTCTCAAATCTCACACCACAGCCCATAAATACTGTGGAGGGTTGGGAGAGCACGGTGTCTGATACATAAAGATGGGAGAGCACGGTGTCTGATACATAAAGATGGGAGAGCACGGTGTCTGATACATAAAGATGGGAGAGCACGGTGTCTGATACATAAAGATG
>NW_020172779.1:19158037-19250076 GCF_003031525.2 Neophocaena asiaeorientalis asiaeorientalis | reverse complement strand
AAAAAAAAAAAAAAAAAACAAGCTGCCAGCCTACCTTCGTTTGACAGCTCCTCTCTGGATGTGATCGTGCAGTAAAACTCCAGCTGATGAGATTGTGGAAATCATGGTGTCGGGTTCCATTCCAAAGGCCACCCTCATGACCACGTGGACAACCCCACAACTTAGCCAAGGTGGAACGTGAGCTGGGAGGAGCCTGGATGCCTGAGGTCTTTGTGGAGCAAAGCAGGACCACTGCTCTGGAATGCTTCCCTCACAACCGCATGAAGTCAAGAAGGAAATAATCTTGGCGGTCATAACCCACTGCCGTTTCGGGGTTTCCTCCACTCACAGCTGAAACTAATCCTAATACACAAGTGAAGCCAGGCTCACAGCATATGTTTTGTAGAATCTGCCTCTTCAGACGTTTTACAAATCAAAATGATATTTCATCTACCTCTGCCCTTTAACATTCCTCTTTTTCATGATTTTCCAGATATCAGCTCAGCAACTGCATTTGCATTTTTTCTTAATACTTTATAATATCCCTTCTTTCCTTACTTCCACTCTTGAACAAGTATTTATAGGCTATCACTGTGTAGGCTTTGGGGACATAATTATGAACAAGAAAGGCAAGATCTACAGTCTTGTGGAGCTGTATCCCAGCAAGCTTAAGGGCGGGCTCACTTCATCTCTACCCCTCTTGGATTCGTCTTTATTTATTTTGTTCATTCATTCATATATTTATTTTATTTTCTCTTCTCTCCTTTTCAGTTTTTTCTTTTTATTTATTTAGTTTTTCTGTTTCCCCTTTTGAAATTGCTTTGCCCTCTGACCTGGGTTTGGTTCTAACTCCCTGTGCTGCCCGAGGATAGTCTCTTTATCCCACTCGGACTCACGTTTCATACCCGTGCTCCTGATAAAAAATAAACCAGACCATGTCACTCACCTGCTCAAAATCTTCCAAGGGCTTCCCGTGACATTTAGAGTAAAATTCTCAAATCTCACACCACAGCCCATAAATACTGTGGAGGGTTGGGAGAGCACGGTGTCTGATACATAAAGATGGGAGAGCACGGTGTCTGATACATAAAGATGGGAGAGCACGGTGTCTGATACATAAAGATGGGAGAGCACGGTGTCTGATACATAAAGATGCTCATTAAACATCTCCCAAATGTTGGGGGGGATAATGAGCTTGAACAAGATTACTTCCAGATCTGATACTGGAGATTCTACAGTTTTCTGTTTTTTCTTCCCCACTCCCAGCTTGTGTTTCTGTGTGTGAAGAGGAGGCCATAATTTGATGGAGAAGATATCTTTTGGCCGAGACACTCATTCCTCAGGCAGTTCAGATGTAGGGCAGTAATAGTAGCAAGATTCAGAACCTTGGGGCCACAGAGACAGATTCTGACCTTAGTGTCTGGGTGCCTTGGGCAGGCATTCACATTCCCTGAGACTAGTTTCCTCATCTGTTAATGGGTACGATGAGATCTACTTCCATTGGATGCTGGAGGAGTTAAGGAGGTCTTGTGTGTGTGTCACTTAGCACGGTGTAGTAAGAGTAGGTCTTCAACATATGTCCCTTTGTGCCTTTCTTGGTTCCATTCCTGTCCTTTCAAACTAGCCCTTTGACCTCAAGACACAGCTACTCAATCTTTCTCCAAAATACAGCTGCAGAGAGAACTCCTTTCCAGCTCACCTGGTCCTGGGGTCTTGCAAAGGCCCACCTCACTCACTGTAGAGTCTGCCGTGAGTCAGGTCAGCCTGAGGGAGAATTGGATGCAGGAAGTATCCCATGAAGCACAGGGCTGCAGCAGTCCGCAAAGGCTATTCACCCCTTCTGGGTGTGACGTTTCGCCTCCAGGTTTCCTGGAAGCTTATTAGGCAATGTAGCAAACAGCCGATCAGGAACTCTGACTGTCCTATGAATACAGGCGCATGGAGCAAATCAGGCCACTTGTCTTCAAGATAGGTCTGGGGTGCAGTTTACTTTTAGGGCAAGAAGGATTCTAACCGCCTCCAGAAGAAGGTAAGGCTGTTGCTCCGGGAGTGCCGAGAGTCTGATGGGGAGAAATATCACCTTATATTTGATGTGTCTTTTCTTCATGGTGAGCTCACTGTACCAACCTCCAGGCTGAACTGTTTACATGCTTTGTATTGTCTTCTCTCAACCTCTATGTGAGCTGGAAAGAGTTTTCACTTTAGAGATGAGAAGAGCTAAATGATAACTTGGTGGTGAAAAACGCACCTGTGTGCGTCTCCAGGAGCTCAAGGTCTCCACAATGGTGGAGAGGGTCCACTGGCCTTCCGCTTACTCTAGGCTGCATATCCCGTCTCTAAGACCAGGCTGGGCATGCATAAGATCTAGAAGCTCAGGAATCAGTGGGTGTGACACACACGTAGACAGCTAGCTCTTTGAGTCCCTGGGACAGGAACTGTTTGTTGCCCATCTTTGTATCCCTAGTTCCTAGCACAGCATTGATGTTGGTGCCAAGATTTCCGTGAAAGGTCACGGAAGTTGAAGGCGGCTCAGCTCCAACAGGTGCCACTCATTATTACAGGCCGAGTAAAATGTGTCCCCCAGAGCTGGGCAAGTCATGACCTCTGTGGCCATAGGCAGCGTCCCTGAGTAGATGAGAGCGCTTGTCGTTGCTGTCCTGCTGTTAACAATTGCTGACACTGCCTCGGGCATTCGGGGTGGTGGAGTGGACCTAGAACTTGGGGTTCCTGGGTTTGGCTGGGGTGTCAATGTTGATGCCATGACCTATTGTGACCCTGGCCAGTTTTGTCCTCCACTTAATTGAATCTGATCTCAGCGGACCTTTTCCTAAGAGAACGTCTACTGCCCATCTTAATGGCTTTTAGCTGGGGTCAGAGGGGTGTGTGAGCTTATGTATTAGTTTCTTATTGCTGTTGTAACAAATTTTCACAAACTCAGTGGCTGAAGGCAACACAGATCCATTCTCTGGAAGCCATTCCATAGTTCTGGAAGCCAGAGTCCAAAATGAGTCAGCAGGGGCTTCCCTGGTGGCGCAGTGGTTGAGAGTCCGCCTGCCGATGCAGGGGACACGGGTTCGTGCCCCGGTCCGGGAAGATCCCACGTGCCGCGGAGCGGCTGGGCCCGTGAGCCATGGCCGCTGAGCCTGCGCATCCGGAGCCTGTGCTCCGCAACGGGAGAGGCCACAACAGTGAGAGGCCCACGTACCACAAAAAAAAAAAAAAGAAAAAAAGAGTCAGCAGAGCTGTGTTCCTTTTGGAGGCTCCAGGGAAGAATCCATTACCTTGCTTTTTTTCTAGCCAGTAAAGATCAGCTGCATTTTGTAGCTCATGATCCCACGTCAATCTGACCTCTCCTTCCATCACAACATCTTCTCTGGCTCTGATCATCCTGCTACCTCCTTCTAGGGACCCGTAGATTACATGGGTACCACGCAGATTATTTGGAATAATCCCCCCATCCTTAATTTAATCATGTTTGCGATGTCCTTTTTGCCATCAATGGTAACCTATCCACAGGTTCTGGGTTTTAGGGTGTGGACATCTGTGTGAGGGGCATTATTCTATCCACCACAGCACATATATTCCAAAGGAAACTCTCATTCATTCTCTGACTCATACCAGAGAGCTCCACTTCATCTGTTTCCCATATTCTACTTCCAGTTCAGATTTGTTTGAAGAAAGAGTCCTGCAACGGAAGCAAATAAGGTTGTCTGAAATGTCAATTGTCCAGTTACCTACAGCTCTGAGATTATAAAAGTCTCTTTAATTCAGAGACTGAATAGTATCTCTTCCATGAAGTATTCTGTAGACTGGGCATCCCCTCAGCTCCAGCCTCTCCTCTGGAGAATCTAATTCAGTGGGTCTGGGCTGGAGCTCGTTCACATTTTTGACAAGTACTCATAGGGTTTCTTAGTGCCAAGAGAGTTTGGACACTTCTCACCATACTCTGCACCCACATCCTACCCTCTCTGACCCCATCTTCCTGCAACACAACCTCCTAGAAGAGGAAGAGACAGGAATGTGGGGAAGCATTTACTGGGAACCCTCTGGATGCTGGACAACATGCCATACATAGACAATTTTATCTACTCCTCACGGTAACCTGAAATGTCAGCATTGGTACCTCCATTGGATGGAGCAGGGAGAGGAGGTACAGACATCTGCCCTCGTGACATCTCTAGTAAAGAGTGAAGCTGGAGATTTCCCTGCTGGTCCAGTGGTAAAGAATCTGCCTTCCAATGCAGGGTATGCAGGTTTGATCCCTGGTCAGGGAACTAAGATCCCACGTGCCACGGGGCATCTAAGCCTGAATGCCTCAACAAGAGAGCCCACGTGCTGCAAACTACAGAGCGCACACACCCTGGAGCCCACGCGCCACAGCTAGAGAGAAGCCCACGCGCTGCAACAAAGACCTGCGTGCCATAACGAAAGATCCTCAGCGAAGATCCCATATGCCGCAACTAAGACCCGATGCAGCCAAAAAAAAAGGAAAATAAATATTAAAAAAAAAAGAGTGGAGCTGGGGTTACAACTGGGTCTGTCCCAATTAAGTCACATTCTCTTTCACTCCACAGATAATATGGCAAAGATTTCACCAGAATCTATTCATGAGCAAATAGATATCAAACTGGCTCACATGTCATGTACAATAAACTCTCTATGAAATCCACTAGAGAGAATCCATAAAATAAATCATTAGGAGGTTGAATTTGACTAATAAGTCTAGCCCATTTGTATCATGTCTGCTGGAAGATGCCTTACTTCCCATTCAATTATTGTTTTCCTTTTAGCTCAAATGATTGGGATAACTGTGTCAATTTTCCACTCTCTTCATTGTGTCTAAACACAGCCACGACTTGCTGTTGTTCTCAAAAGAAATTTGGGCAACAGACAACCAAGCAAAGATTGGACCAGTCATTATTCAGAGAAATAGGGGGGCTGGTGAGTGATGTGATTTCCGCCAAACCAGGGGCTTCTATCTTCATTCACACAATGAAGCAGCTTAATTGCAAAGCATTCTTTGCAAATGGACGAAAAGGGAGTATGAGGTAGGAGTCTGATTAGAAATAATGGCAGGGAGTTGAGTTTCCTAGCCATGCATTCTAAATTTACTCGTAGTTTCTTAGAAAATTAAGGGAACACATGGTGGCATAATGCACCTTTAGAGCTATAGCGGTTACAACCTTCTGGATAGACTTCAGAGGAAGTCCTGGCGTAATAAAATGCTATTAATTCAAGCTCATCCAAACCAGAGTAATATTAAGAAAACAATTTTCCAATACTTAGAAATAAGCAAAGAATGATGGCACGTCTTTTTTTTTTTTTAATTTATTTATTTTTGGCTGTGTTGGGTCTTCCTTGCTGCGCGCAGGCTTTCTCTAGTTGCATCGAGAGGGGGCCACGTGGGCTTCTCATTGCAGTGGCTTCTCTTGTTGCGGACCATGGGCTCTAGGCGTGCGGGCTTCAGTAGTTGTGGCTTGCGGACTCTAGAGTGCAGGCTCAGCAGTTGTGGCACAGGGGCTTAGTTGCTCCGCAGCATGTGGGATCTTCCTGGACCAGGGCTTGAACCCATGTCCCCCGCATTGGCAGGTGGATTCTTAACCACTGCGTCACCAGGAAAGTCCCACATCTTTTCAATATCACACTGGAAAGTTGCCTGTCAGGCACCACCAAGGATGTTTTCTTTGATACTATTCACTACCAATGAAAGTCTAGACTCTAAAGTTGAACATTAATTTGTAGGTTTTTGTCCAGACGAAATGTAAATTATTTCTTCCTAGAAAGGAAAATAACCACAAGGCTTAAGATTTTATTGACCTGTACGACATTGAACAATATTTGAAAGCATTATTTCTAGTATTAGAATAAGCTACGAAAAAGTAAATAAAGGTTATTGACACAATAGTACAAAATCTTATTTTTTACATTGAATAATTTCTTCTATCATTACATTTTATTATTTTTGACTTCTCTGTTGGAACATTATGTTTGATTAGACAAACATACCCAAAACTTGAAAATAAGCCAAGAGAGGGCAGGGAATCGGTATGAGGTCACAGTGGGGCTTTGTTTAACAGGTACATTCAAGGATTATTTAATTATCTAGGGAAATTTCCCTCTGTTTCATTTGGAAACTTGACATTTCTGTGTGACATTTCCTGTTCACTTCTCAGCTTTCTCTAGTGATGATGCAAATTCTTTCTGCCCAGTAAAGAGGATGACCTCAAGGGTCGTGGACGCAAGAGGGAGGGGATATGGGGATATATGTATATGTATAGCTGGTTCACTTTGTTATACAGCAGAAACTAACACACCACTGTAAAGCAATTATACTCCAATAAAGATGTTAAAAAAAAAATCATCAGCCCAAAATTATCCTCATGCCAAAGAGACACATTTTGGGGTGGCAGAGTTTGGCTCCCCTACCATATATACTCGTTATTAAGAAATTAAATCTTTGACATATGCTGACTTTAGATTTGTGTGCACGTGATGAGTTCATCTTTTCAAGAATAGTATCTTTTTATAATTCGGGAAGTCATCCACTGAGCTGCCCATGGAGTCACTGGACAGAGGCAGGTAAACTGTGTTTCCAGAAAAGAACAGCTTAGGCCCAGTTGCATCCTTTCTTGGCTTCCAGAGGGGAGTTCCAAGCAGCAACAGAGCTTTGCCCACGCTTTTATTTTAATTTCTTCTCTTCTAACGGTGTTTTCTTTGCTTTTGGTTTACTGATAGCTGATAAGGTTGCTTCTTGGTTGTGGCAGTGATGACGGGGGATTTGGTTTCATGGTCTGACCACTTGGTGATCTCTGTAACGGTGTTTTCTTTGCTTTTGATTTACTGATAGCTGATAAAGTTGTTTCTTGGTTGTGGCAGTGATGACGGGGGATTTGGTTTCATGGTCTGACCACTTGGTGATCTCTGTAAAAGGACTGCTGGAGAATAAAAGTCTATTCTTTGTTGGGTGTGAGCCAACGGAGAATCCAATTTTCAGTCTTTTTGTTTGTTTGTTTGTGTGTCTATTCGTCTACTTGGGCTCAGATCAAATTAAGAATTCTGTGCCCATTGGAGAGGAGACCCGCTCTTGATTTCTGGATCTTTGAGCTTTGCGTTTCGGTGTCCCTTGGTCTGTGGCTAATACTGGAATTCAAAGCTCTCAGTCCCTATATCTCCTTATTCAAATAGGCCTTTAATTATTATTATGCGAGTGGCTGACGTTTTCTGATGTGCAGATGGTATTAAAAACCTAGGTAATAAAGTCTCAAATTAAAGGTACTCTGTTCTGATTGATTTATGAAGGTATAAAAATGCTTATGTAAATGCAAATATTGACTATTCCTAAAATTCCCAGAACATAAGAAAGTTGAACTTCTAATACTTTAAGTGCCTGATGGGGTTCAGAGCAGGACACCCCCACAATGTGCCACTCTGCATATTAATTATTTTGAATTAAAGTTACTTGAGAAACAGCTTGTACAAGAACCCTCTGACTCTCCTCTGTCACCCTGAAAGCAGGGAATAAATCTCCCCCGTGAAAGGTATCCTCCCTGAATCAAGACTAGAGAGATGTACTTATCACAGAAAACAGGGAATTCATGGCCCAAAAGACTGTGTAAACACACTCTGCTTAGTTTCTTCCTTAATTATTACCCAAACCTAAGTTTCTCTGTCTTGTCAGTTTCTTGCAAATTTATTGTTTCTTTGTCTAAAAGGTATACAAACAGTTTGCTTTGGTTACTTCTTGGGTCTCATATCTATGGGACCTCTGTATGTGTGAAATTATTTTTTTTTTCTCTTGTTAATCTGCCTTGTGCCAATTTAATGATTAGACCAGTCCAAAGAACCAAGAAGTGCAAGGGAAATTTTTCCCCTCCCCAGCATACCCTAGGATTAAAAAAAAAATCATACAGAAGCTAACTCAGGAATGTTTTAAGACTGCAAGAAGATACAGTTTAGCATCAATTGCAATCTGCATTTAAAGCTCAGTTTGTGTCTACAAATATTCATCCAGGCAAGAGTGTCTTCTTATCATTTTGCCACGATCTAGAACTTATCCTTTACCAGTAGGAATATTAATACTTTCTTAAAGTACATAAATGGAAATTAATTTGTATTTTGAGTAACCATGGTGTTTGCTCTATTATTTTCCAACATCTGAAGACAGTTTCCGCCTTCAAAATCAAACTCAAATTGTAACAGGGAAGAACCAAATCTGACTACATGTTGGATCTGTTTCTTTTACTTTAACCCTTGCTTCCCGTTGCTTTTGTTCACTAAAAGGATACTGTGTATACATAATGTTCCCTGCCTCAGGGAACCCTGCCCCTCTGCCTGAATGTTAAACCAAAGTGCCTTTGTTCAGGGAAACATCCGGACCCTGTCCACCTGTGGATGGCTGCAAGAAAGAAGAAATTAACACATCCTCTCCCCGAGGCTGGCCATTCCAGGGGACTTTCGCAAAACTTATGGTCTTTTTACTTTACTTCCTCATCTCCTCCCCCTCTCTGTGCTATAAAAGAAACTGGCATCCAAACCCTGGGAAGATGGTTTTTCGGAGACATTAGTCTGCCGTCTTCTCGGTCTGCCGGCTTTCCCAATAAAGTCATATTCCGTGCCTCAGCACCTATCATGTGGCGAGCAGAGAGCGAGCTTGGACTCGGTAACAAAATGGAGGCGTCCCACCTTATAAACATCGGTGATACAGATCCCAATAGTGAGATAACAACTTCTTTATAAAAGGATCACACATTTTAATAGGGTTTGGTTACTGCTTTAAACTATAGCTTTTAGCTTGTTTATTAGGTAGCAAAGGCAACAATGAGCATTTGAGAAATTAATGTAAAATGTCACCCAGCATGGGAGCTATTTAATTACTAGTGATGAACCCTCTAACCAAACTGGTTTAAGCAAAAAGCAGCCTCTGTTGGTAAATGAGATGGGTGAGTCCAGGGGCAGATCTGGCTTCCCACATAGAGCAGATGTTTGAACTGTCACCAGATCTCTCCTTGCTGTCAGGTGTGATTCTCTGGGTGACTGCAGAACGCTCCGGGGGCTTTAGGCTTCTGCAGTTCTGGGAGTTCCAGATCTCGGAGAAGGGGTAAGATCCTGGGCTGATTGCTCTTGCAATAGACACAAGGGGACTCTGATGGCCCAGCCCTGGGAACAAGAGGAGCCCCAGGCAAACCTCATGGACCAAATGGGATTAAGGATGGGGTTAGGGGTGGTTTCCTCTAAGAGGGAACCCTGGGCAGATTTAAATTTGGGAAGTTTCTGTCTAGCACATCTCATTCCTTCTTCAGGACACAGCCAAAAGCCTTCCTCTGTGAAGAACTTACTCTTTCCTCTGGGCTCTAAAAACACGGTATCACTTGCTCACTACTTTGTCATTATGAGATCATGTCTCTTTCTCTGTGATGAGGAAATGAGGATGGGGTCAGGGAGGGGAAGCTGGCTTTCTGCGAGTATTACTTTGTGCTTACATCATTTAAATGAATCCTTACAACAACCTTCCTGGATGCACTGTTACACCCATTTTCCAGATGAGAAAACTGAGGATCAATGGAAGATCGGTTGGCTTTTAAGTGGCAAAGCCAGCGTTTGAAACCCAGTGTCTGAAACCCAGTGTGCAAACCTACTATAACTCACTCATCCTATAACTGCGGTTCACAGTGCCCGGCACATCCTAGGAAGTCAATACCTATTTGTTGAATGGGAGGAAGGGAAGGCAACACCAGGATAAAAGGAAATTGACTTCTCCTTTCCAGAGTTTTGGTGTCTGTGTCCTTCTTTGAAGACAACTCAAGTGATTACACGGCGTTTTTGTCCCTTTCTTGACTCCCACTCTCCTCCATGCCTGCCCTCTCTTTGGTATTTCTCACGGGTCCGTGGCAGACACTCAGATTCTGGAAAGGTCCTTAGTGACTGTGCAAACTGGCTGCAAGGTACTCTATGATAGAGGGTCTGCGCAGCACCCCCGGAGCCCCCGCTGCAGGCCAGCCAGCTGCAGATGGCGTGGGCCTTGGTTCCGCGGGGCTGGCGGTCTGTTCTGTAGGGACACCGACCAGGGCACTTGGGGTGTGTGATCTTCTGGGTGGGATGAACTGATAAAATGCAGGATGCCCAGTTACGCTTGAATTTCAAACACCTTTTTAGTAGAAGTGTTTCCCATGCACTACTTGAGACATCCTTTTACTCAAAAATTGTTTGTAGTTTACCTGAAATTCAGGTTTAACTGGACATCCTTCTTTTCATTTGCTGAGTCTGGCAACCTTACACTGGCGAGAAGGCTGGATCCTGGGGTTTCTTCGGAGTCCCTTTGATGTTCTCTTCTCCTTTAACTGCCATTGGCTACATCCTTCTCGGGGCTTCGGAGCTCCCTGCCCCAAAGGTGCGTGCTATCCAAGGCTTGCTATATAACCTGTTTCCCATCCACCTTTGAGGCATCTCTATATGTACTAACCCACGCAGGGATCTCACCTCATGCTCACGGCCTCCGTGGGGACTACCCTTTACCCCATCCCATTGCCCTTGTCCCTTTTCAGTCCCCTCGGAATGCCTCTTGCTCTGGGGAGCCTTTATCAATGCCCTGGCACTCTGAGGTTGCTCCTACTTGGAATCTTTTCTTTTTCTTGTAAATTTATTTATTTTATTTATTTATTATTGGCTGCGTTGGGTCTTTGTTGCTGCGTGCGGGCTTTCTCTAGTTGTGGCGAGCGGGGGCTACTGTTCGTGTTGGTGTGCGGGCTCTAGGCACGCAGGCTCAGTAGTTGTGGCTCACGGGCTTAGTTGCCCCACGGCACGTGGGATCTTCCCGGACCAGGGATAGAACCCACATCCCCTGCATTGGCATTTTTTCCATTACGGTTTATCATGGGATATTGAATATAGTTCCCTGCGCTATACAGTAGGACCTTGCTGTTTATCCACTCTCTATATAACAGTTTGTCTCTGCTAATCCCAGCAATCTCATTTTTGAGCTTCACAATGTGGGGGGGGGGTGATATCTTCCTGAAAAATGTTAACTTTGCAATAGTCCCTCTTTGCACACAGCAGGTGCTTAATAAGTAATGGCAGATTTGAATCTGCTATTTCCTTATACCCTGAGCTGAATAGCAGGCCTCTTGTTTTCTAAAAGAAGAATTGAACAATCGGTCACGTGGGTTCAAATCTGTCCCACACACTCCACAGGGGCTGCAGTGATGTGTCAGTTAAACGGTTGATTATGCAATGAATATATAATTTTCATATTCATAAAGCAATCATCTATTATTAAGATTGCTTCTCCATTTAAATGATAAGAATCCTTTATGTAGGAAGGAAGTCAATTACTTTTGCATCAGAAGGGATGGTGTGCATTTTTTTTAGACATCAAAATCTTATTTGGAGCCTTTAGAGCTTCCAAAGATGCATTTATGTGAAAACTGTTATTTGTGGAATGGTTTGGGTTTCTGCAAACCGAAATGGGCAAGCATGAAACCTGCTTGAATACTGAAAATCTCAGGTCACACATGTAGGGAGTGGAAGCTTTGAATGGGCTTCCACATCTGTGAGTCCTTTTGTTGCTAAAAATAACCCAGAAATGCAGGCCATGCTGAGGCCACTGCTCCACTTACAGATGCTGTAACTGAAGACAGGGTTTGAGCAATTCCCTGGAGGTCACAGAGCCAGTGAGTAAGAACTAACTTGTATCAAACCCTTTCCAAGTCTCACCCTTTTTTTCCTAGGGTGGATGGATGGAAGGAAAGATGGATAGATGGATGGATGGATGATGGAAGGAAAGATGGATGGAAGGGTGGATGGATGAGCAACTACTAAAAATACGCGAAAGTCTAAAATTCAAAATTTTGTGTTGTTTGAATCAAAGTGATGAAAACAACTAAACCATGGGACTTCCCTGCAGGGGACGCGGGCTTGATCCCTGGTTGGGGAACTAAGATCCTGCATGCCGTGCGGGGTGGCCAAAAAAGAAACCCCAAACCAGAAAAACAATTAAGCCACACTTATTTTTGCCTGATGACATAATTACTTCTTATAGGATATTTAGAAAATGTAGCAAAACACAGTGGAGAGAATTACGATCACCTGCACTCCCAACTCCCAGAGCCTATCTTGGTTTTATGCACTTTCAGGGTGTGATTTTTCTTATTAGTTTTGTACAAAAAATAGAATCACAACATAAAACATATAAAATTGACGTTTCCAAGTAATAGAATATTTTCCTTTATTTTAAAATAAAGCATCACTTTAATGATTGATTAATAGCTCATTATCTTTTATTTTATTCCACCAGTCCCCACCATTGTTAGCCATTAAAATGTTTTCCCCAGTTTGTGTTAATGCAAACAACGCAGGGATGGACATCCTTGTATTGCAGGAGAAAGGTTATCTACGAGTTCACTACATTTGCTTCACTCTGATTGAGAATTCACAGGTCGGCTCAGGAAAAGAAGACCTTAGCTAGAGCTCTTTCACACCTGCTGGGTTGTCAGAATCTGGGGACATCCTGAGAAGGGGACTGAGGGTTGTTTAATGAATTTGGTCCTTCCTGACTTATCTTGAGATCAAACAATTTGCCCAGGAGAGAATAGCTAATGATGCTTAGTTTGTGTCTATGTGCATGTTTGTATGCATGTGTATGTGGGGGGGGGGGATGATGTGAGATTTTAATTCTGGTAAATAAGCAATTATCTGTCAGACAGCAAGCAGGAAGGGAGCAAAGGCATGAACGCATGACAAGATGCAGATGGTTTGAGAAATGTCAAGTTGCACCATGTATCTGGAGCATTGACTTTTTGCAGGGGCGGCATAACACGAGTCAGAGTTTTAGCCACCTTGGCCATCATACTAAGTAATTTGAACTTGATCGTATCCCAGGGCAATCACCTTCCTAATATAATTAGCGTTTGTAAAGCAATCGGCAGTTCATAGAGCACTTCCTTACCTCTCAGGATTCTCCCGGCCGTGCTGTGTGAAGGCCTTGTTAAGGGTTACAAGCTAATACATGACCAAAGCCCCTTCATTCTGAAACGCAGGCCCAGTGAGTTGCCTTCAGGTGGGTTTCCTGTAGTGTTCGATTGATGATCTGTACACGGGTTGGTGGTGTCTCCGAGACGCTGAGGTCTCCTGTGTTCTCAGAGTCGACCATAGTGCAGAGGCCAGAGCATAGCTGTTTGACAACAGGGATAAACAAATGCGTGGATGTGGCATTTCCTCCTGCGTTCTTTAAGCTGAAATGCACACTCCCACACACACTGAGTGAAATCAACCTGTCAAATCCCTCTCCATCCATCATCCCCAGTCTCTCTCCCTGCAGAGGCAGAGATCAGAGTTGCCTTCTGAGGCTTTGGTTCTGCTATAGTGTGAGGGAAGAAGGGACCGCCAGAGGTGCACGCACCCCAGAAGATGCCGGGACCATATATTGCATCACAGGTCATAAGAGCTGGGAAGGACCTTAACACAGAGTTTATGCAATCCCCTCGTTCATAGGTGCACCCAGTGTTACAAAGTCCCTGGTCCTAGAAAGGGGACCACAGATGCTTCTGATATTGAAGAGGAACTCCAGCCCCTCACACCTAGCCCATTTTCTCAGGATTGAATGAGACATCTGTAATTCTATTTTCGCTGTGAGTAAGAAGGGCACTTCATGGAAAGGAACACGGTTGGCTTGGGAAGAAGAGGGTGAAAAAAGATCTTGGAAAATGACAGAGGGGATAAAAAGACTGTGTGTCTAAGGGATGTATTGGGAATTATAAACTCAGTAGAAGACTAAGCCAGGTGTTTCAGAGGCGCTCTCTCGATTTCTCTTTTTACATGCAGTGGGTGCAGATGAGATCAAACTCAATTCTGGTTTGTCTATTTGTCCCCAAGGAGACGTTTCCTAGCCACCAAACTATATAATATTTACGTTTGGCTGGAGTACCAGCCCATACCACAGACACTGAGGGTCAGTGTTCACAGGCGCATCCGTGGTTGCATTGAACTTGCACTGATGTCTGACCAAGGTCCGGTGAGCAGGAAGGTAGGGCTTAATCCACTCAGTGCTCATGGGCTCCAGCCAAAGCAACTCTATGCAGAGAAAGTTGCACGAGTTCTCTTTCCTCAGAAGGGTCCCGTGGGCACACAGCAGCCTCCTGGAACTGTGTGAACTCCTCTGTGGGGCACATACAAAAGGCTGTTTGAGGGGCTTTTCAATGGACATCACACATTTTCAACGTGGGAATTTCATCAAAGTCTGGAGAGAAGGCATAGTAGTAACCATGCCGTGAAAATAATAATATTTCCCGAGCAACTTTTCTCTGTCAGAATCTGTAATCGGCATCTATTATGGGTTGAATGTCGCCTTTCCAAAATCCATATGTTGAAGTCCTAATCCCCCCTCCCCCCAGTGCCTCAGAATGTGACTATACTTGGAGAAAAGGTCTTTAAAGAAGCAACTGAGTTAAAATGAGATCACTAGAATGGGTCCTAATCCCATATTCCTCATAAGAAGAGGAGATTAGGACACAGACACACAAAGAGGGAAGACCCTATGAAGACACAGGGAGAAGACAGCCATCTACAAGCCAAAGAGAAGCTTTATAAGAAGTCAACCCATGAACACCTTGATTTAGGACTTCTGGCTTCCAGAATGCAGAGAAAATGAATTTCTGTTGTTTAAACCACCAAGTCTGAGGCACTTTGTTATGGCAGCCCTAGCTGACGGAAGTGGTACTTTGCCCATATTAGCCCAATTCATCCTCATAAGGGAAGAAGGATGCTGAGGTTAAAAAAACAAAACAAAACAGAATTGTGGCTTCCGGCTCAGTGTGGGAACTTGAAAGTTCTCTTGCGTCCTCTGGGCCTCAGTTTTCATATGTGTTTAAATAATAATCATCATCGTCATTAATATTATAGGAAACCGTTATAGAATGCTTATATTTGAGGGTCGTTTGTCACCATCCTCTATTGTAGGACTATTGCTGTAAGCTTTGAAAAATGGAGATACTGAGGTACAGAGATGTTCAGACCCTACTCAAGAGCGTACGGCTAGTAAGTGGCTAAACTAGAAATTAACACAGATAATTCAACCCTGAAGCTGGGCCAACTGATCAGCATCTAGGATGAGGGGCCTTGGCACTCACTCCCCTGACCTGTGCTCTGCCTTCTGCAGGATGCTTTGGTGGTCCCTCAGTTGTCCCTTAAAGCCAGATGATTTAGGACAAGGGAGCTTTAATGAGTGCCAGGCTCAGCAAGGTCTTCAGGGAGCCCTGAGCCAAACTGAAGAAACTCACCAGGCATTTGAGTCTGGAGATTGGCGCTTTGTCTCTGATTCTGGAAGAAGTACCATGATCCTCTTGCAAAGATCACAGGAGAGCAAGACAAAAGAGGCTATAGGGCTTGGTCCCGGCAGCAGCATTCATGGGTTATGAGACTTGGATGGAGAAGCACTCCTTCTCTGCCTGTGGGGATCACAGGACTTGTCTCCTCCAGGAGACCTTGGCAAGAACAAAATCAAGAGGAGAACATGGTTACAAAATCATACAGTAAATGATCTGTTTTCTCAAAAAGCTCTGCAATTGCAAGGGACGTTTGTATCGAGTCAAATTTCAACCTCTGTGCTTAAATTTTGTTGTTTTTTAAACGGGGATGATAACATCTAACTCGCAGGGTGGCACTAGGAATCGAGAAAGATGCTAAGTGTGAAATGCCTCACTCGGTTCTCTTGCCAATTTTGGGAAGTCGGTGGTACCAAGGGTCAGAGCAGGAGGCTTGTTTGTTTTGGAGGAAAAAGGAAGAATAGGGAAGGGGAGGGGAGACTCTTAGGTAGTACCTGTGTAACTGTGCAAATCAAGATTGTCTTCATAGACCACAAATGTCACTATGCCTTGCACGGTGTCCATAAACATTGCAAAGCCCCAGGAACCCCCACTTTTGATGGATGAGAAGGCGTAGGACCCAGGGTTCCTGATTTTCCCACCCTTCACCTCTCCTCACTCCGGCGGCGTTTGTTGACTCAAAAGCTCTCTCCACCAAAAGTCCTGCTATTACTGTGAGATTTTATTTTCCAGGAATAACTCATCCCAATTCTTGGCCTCTTTAACAGTGTTGGATATCCCTTAAATGTAAAGATTTTTGGATTAGAAAGACCTTCATTCAGACGCTATCTGAGGAATGTCCTAATTTTGCATCAGCTTTTCGTCTGCAAATTGGAGATAGTATCAGGGTTCCCCTCATTAGCTGTGGGAGGATTAAATTACATGATGTTATGTAAATTCCTTAACACTCCGAAGCGAATGGTAAGGGCAGAATGAAGGAAGACTGTCACTGCAGTTGGTCTTTCAGCCCTGGCTCCCTTGTCTCTTACCTGGAAGTCCCCTTCCATTTCCCTCCCATCATCTCATTAGGATTGTCTTTGGGTTGATCCTTAACCCAACCCCAAACCTGGAAAGGCCAACTTGACCAGCATAAATTCTGACCTGTCCTTTTGGTTTTGGCCAAGCCACGTGGCATGCGGGATCTTAGTTCCCCGACCAGGGATCGAACCTGGGCCCCCTGCAATGGGAGTGCAGAGTCGTAACCACTGGACCACCAGGGAAGTCCTCTGACCTGTTGTCCTTTCTGATCACAGCATCTGTCTTTCTGCTTCCTCTTTCTCTCCCATTCTTCTACTACACTTCTTTTTTCTTTTTTAACTTCACAGACATCCACTCCCCAGTTCTCTTGTTTTCTTTCAGTCTATCATGACCCATCTCTTCAACCAACTTCATGTAATTGCCCTAATTCATAGCCCCTGAGCTCCCTTTGTTCCTGCTATAGACCCAGGAGTTCAAGCTCCAGCCCAGTGACTTGCCCTCTTCTCACATCACATGAAGCCAACACCTGTCCCTGCTCACCTCTTCTTCTCCTCCACTGATCCATGTTTCTATTTTCCTCAAGCCCTAATTCCAACTCTTCCTCTCTAGGCAGGAAAGCCTACTTTCTACTTCCCAAAGAAAATAAAGCCCACCAGACAAGTATTCCTTCTGCTTCAGGCTTTTATCACCTTCAGATGTATCCCACTGTCTTTTATTTCCATCCTGTCTCTTAAGAGTAGAGCTGGCTCCACTGGCCTGCCCAAGCCCCCAGTTAGATTGGAATTACCTACTCTAGTCTCTCATGGGTCTCCCTCTACTTCCATTCCTTCCTAACAATTGCAGATTATCTTCAATCTACCCCATGATGGTTTTTTCCTCTCAGTTTATAAACAGGCTCAATCCCGAACGAACATTCCTCCTCCATCCCTGGGCCCCCTAGTAACTCTATTTTCCGTCTAGTAACTGAATAAATAATTGAAACTCTTCCCACAAAGAGAACGTTAGACCCACAATGATTTTACAGTTGAGTTAAATGTTCAAGAAACGGATTATTGCTAATATTACATAAATTTTTTCAAAGAAGTGAAAAACAGAGGCTACCATACAACTTACTTTAAGAGGGTGGAGTCACCTTGATTCTACCGCCAAACAAGGTTTGGTGTAAAGTGAAGGAAAGGAAAATTATATCCAAATCTCATTAATGAGCATAATGAAACAATTCGAAATAAAATATTGCCAGTCTGAAGAGGAGTGTATATACAAAAAGATGGTACATTGTGAGCAACTGGGGTTTATTCCAGGAATGCAAATTCACAGCAACATTATAGAACACATTAATGTAATCTACTCTATTCACAGAAGTGAAGAGAAACATCACCTTATCTTAATAGACATAGAAAAGAATAGTCGATAAAATTTTAATAACCGTTCATTATCGTAAAAGTTTAGTATATACGAGTAAAAAGAACTTTTTTTTTTTTCGCTATGCAAGCCTCTCACTGTTGTGGCTTCTCCCCTTGCGGGGCACAGGCTTCGGACGCGCAGGCTCTGCGGCCATGGCCCACGGGCCCAGCCGCTCCGCCGCATGTGGGATCTTCCCGGACCGGGGCATGAACCCACGTCCCCTGCATCGGCAGGTGGACTCTCAACCACCACGCCACCAGGGAAGCCCGCCAAAGCAATCTTCAGAAAGAAAAATGGAGCTGGAGCGATCAGGCTCCTGGACTTCAGACTATAATACAAAGTTACAGAAATCAAGACAGTATGGTACTGGCACAAAAACAGAAATACAGATTCAATGGAACAGGACAGAAAACCCAGAGATAAACTCATGCACCTATGGTCACCTTATTTTTGATAAAGGAGGCAAGAATATACAATGGAGAAAAGAGAGCCTCTTTAATAAGTGGTGCTGGGAAAACTGGACAGCTACATGTAAAAGAATGAAATTAAAACACTCCCTAACACCATACACAAAAATAAACTCAAAATGGATTAAAGACCTAAATGTAAGGCCAGACACTATAAAACTCTTAGAGGAAAACATAGGAAGAACACTCTTTGACATAAATCACAGCAAGATCCTTTTTGACCCACCTCCTAGAGGAATGGAAATAGAAACAAAAATAAACAAATGAGACCTAATGAAAGTTAAAAGCTTTTGCACAGCAAAGGAAAACATGAACAAGATGAAAAGACAACCCTCAGAATGGGAGAAAATACTTGCAAATGAAGCAACAGGCAAAGGATTAATTTCCAAGATTAAACCTCAATATCAGCTCATGCAGCTCAATATCAAAAAAACAAAACCCAATCCAAAACTGGGCAGAAGACCTAAACAGACATTTCCCCAAAGAAGATATACAGATTTCCAACAAACACATGAAAGGATGCTCAACATCACTAATCATTAGAGAAATGCAAATCAAAACCACAATGAGGTGTCACCTCACACCAGTCAGAATGGCCATCATCAAAAATTCTACAAACAATAAATGCTGGAGAGGGTGTGGAGAAAAGAGAACCCTCTTGCCCTGTTGGTGGGAATGTAAATTGATACAGCCACTATGGAGAACAGTATGGAAGTTCCTTATAAAACTAAAAATAGAACTACCATACAACCCAGCAATCCCACTACTGGGCATATACCCTGAGAAAACCATAATTCAAAAAGAGTCATGTACCACAATGTTCACTGCAGCTCTGTTTACAATAGCCAGGACATGGAGGCAACCTAAGTGTCCATCGACAGGTGAATGGATGAAGAAGATGTGGCACATATATACAATGGAATATTACTCAGCCATAAAAAGAAACGAAATTGAGTTATTTGTAGTGAGGTGGATGGACCTAGAGTCTGTCATACAGAGTGAAGTAAGTCAGAAAGAGAAAAACAAATACCGTATGCTAACACATATATATGGAATCTAAAAAAAAAACCAGTTGGTTCTGACGAACCTAGGGGCACGACAGGAATAAAGATGCAGGCATAGAGAATGGACTTGAGGAGATGCGGAGGGGGAAGGGTAAGCTGTGACAAAGTGAGAGAGTGGCATGAACATATATACACTACCAAACGTAAAATAGATAGCTAGTGGGAAGCAGCCGCATAGCACAGGGAGATCAGCTCGGTGCTTTGTGACCACCTAGAGGGGTGGGATAGGGAGGGTGAGAGGGATACACAAGAGGGAGGAGATATGGGGATATATGTGTACATATAGCTGATGCACTTTGTGATACAGCAGACATTAACACACCATTGTAAAGCAATTATACTCCAATAAAGATGTTAAAAAAAAAGGACACACATGACAAATCAGAAGTGTGGACATGGTCTTCTCCTTAAACTGAATTGATTGCACCTGGGCTTTAAAAAATTATTTTTAACAAACACGTATGAGTGTGCTCCCTCTCTATGTGTGTATAATAGATATGTGTAAACATATTACTTTATCTGTTTCATCTATTTCATAATGAAAAAACCTTAAGACAATAGGAAATACATTCAGTTAAGGGAGAAAACACTGATATCAAATAAAGTATTGAGATGATCTTCATGTTGAACTGGTACTTTGTCACACGAGCCATTAGAGGCATAGAGGGAATGGAGCGCAGGTCTGGAGACCCACAACCGTCAAATTAGGAGGGACCTTAGTGCTCTTCTTGTAAATCCTGTCCATTATAAAGATGAGGAAACTGAGGCTCAAAGTGTCAAAGTAACTTTCTCAAGGTCACTGAGCTGGTTACTAGCAGATTCTAGTACTAGAAGCAAGGCTCATGGCTCCCTGGCTATATTATTCTTAGGAGGTTATCACCTGGTCACTGAGTCTTTTCCATCCCCTACAGGGCATCTGAGGACGAAGGTAAGCTGCAAGTCCTAGCGTCTGAGAAGGCAACACGAGAGTGCAAAGGAGTCAGGGAGGAATGGGCCTAAGAGTACTGGGGGCCCTTAGGTGTCAGATCCATGCTGGGGTCCTTCAATCCCCAGGACCATCCCACGGGGGGCAGCGTTCATATCCGACTTCATAGAGACAGGCTCACGTTAAATTCTTCCCCTTTATAACTCACCAAGGGAAGGCCTTGGAACAGGGCCTGGAGTTTCTGCAGACAGGAATGATACTGACGTCCCAGACACTTTGATTATGAGAAGTGAGAAGGTCCTGGCCACCTCCCAAGGCTGTGTCCTTTCTAAAAGGAAGAATTTGTCCCCAGAGTACTACTGTAGTCATTTAATGATTCACCAACTTAAAATTATATATATATATATATAAAACACAAATATCCTTTATTTGTTACGGAAGGCAAGTTCGTGTGCCCAATGCACAGTGAGGCCAAACCAAAATGTCAGAGCTGGGAGCAGAGAAAGTTTTATTGCAAGTGACGGGGAGGATTTGTGATCAGCTGGCGCAAAATTCTCTGATTGGTTGGTGGTGATCAATCCTTAGACGCCAGAAGGTCTGGGGGCTACATGCTCAAGATCATCAAGTAGTTAATTTCTTCCATTTGGTGGTGGTTTTAGCATCTGAAAAACTCAGGAAATAGGCATGAGATACTATTATCTAGGTACTTTAGAGAGGAGCTAAAGCAGAGGGTATGGGGGAGGGGGGTTCTGCTGGGTCACATATTGAGCTGAAAAGTGGTGTCCTTACAATTTAGTGGGAATGTTTATGTCATTATCCTCACTATCAACTCAGTAGTCTCCCCCTCCTTTCTTTCAAAGTTGCCGATTTCTAAAAGATACTAATGATTTGTTACCAACTAACTTTTCTTTTGGTAGTGAATCTAGCTTTCCACAGCAGTAAAGTAATGAACATCATTAAAGTGTGATACGTAAACATCAATCCCGTGCCTGGCATTCCATCCGTCACTCGTCGCACAAACCTTTCTCGAGATGTCCCGGAGTTTGTTGGAGGGGGTCATGGAGAAGACAGGATTGCCAGCTGATCCCAGAGCTGACCGAGGCAATCGGAGGCTCCTCACTCCCTCCCTGACCTTGGAATATAAGCCCCACCCACTTTTCCTCCAGTGGGAGCCCTTTCCAAGGACTCAGCCTTGAGAACGCGACGGTAGTTGGGACCCTCTAGACGGTTACATGTGACTGAACCCCATTAAGGCCTCTCTATAAACTTTGGAGATCCGGGCTGGCGTGTTCGGAGATTTACTTGTCTCGTGGCTTCTCAAGACAAACCTCCGAGGTAAATCCCCTGCTTATTAAACCTGCCGCCTCCATCTGGAGTGGCCTTTCCTCTGGTCTCTTCTTAGCTTCCGGGAGCCAATTTCAGATTTCACCCCAGGAAGCTCCCCAGGTTTCGAACCAACAGAGTAGAAGCCCTGTGTGTAGACCCTCAAACCAGTTGATCAGGGTCAAACCCTGGCTCTGCCGCTTTCTAGCTCGGAGAAGTCCTGTTAGCCCTGTGGATGGAAAAATGTTGCCTGCCTTGTCAGCGAACAAAGGATGATTCTGCCCTCAAACCATCACCCTAACGATGAGCCCTGAGGGATCTCGGGATGGAGACAAACAAGCCCTCAGCCACTGCGGTGCACCCCGAGGGGACTCAGGGTTGGAAAGAACAGGATACTGGCCCTAGATGGTTAAAGGATGATTTCAGTGAGCCCAGACTCTTGCATCTTCCCATTTCTAGAAAAGCGCTAAATTCATTAACTCAAGATACTCGGTTTTCTTTAATAAACAGTAATTTTCTAATGTGCCCACCACCTGGTTTTGTTTCGTTTCGGCCACACCGCGTGGCTTGCGGGATCTTAATTCCACCACCAGGGATTGAACCCGGGCCTCGGCAGTGAAAGCGCGGAGTCCTAACCACTGGCCACCAGGGAACTCCACTATCTGGTTTTTATATATTCTGGCTCCTCTCTTACCTCTTCGGAGTGGTCCCTCAGAGCGACCTGAGAGGCTGTTTTTCATCCTCAGGAAAAACAAGTAAAACATAATTTTCAACTTTTAGGTTGTGCGTTTTTTTTCCAGTTGACAGCTACCTGTGCCTAGTTTCCTAATCTTGGAAAAAATTGGGTAGTAATAGCACTCATCTCCTGGTGTGGCCATGTGAACTGTTGGTGTGGTTTTTCAGGTGATTAGTGGTTTGGAAATCGTGTTTCTCTACTCGTGTTAGCCAGCGTTGGCTACTCAATGCTACATAAGCAGATTAACTTTGAAATCTCAGTGATATGCATAAGTTAATTTTTGCCCCATCACAGCCTGATGCAGGTCAGGCCACCACCATCAGCAGCTTCAGAGGCAACCTTTGATCTGTCTCCATTTTGAAATTGGCCATTTTCTTGTTTGGGCTTATTCATTTTTTTTTTTTTTCAGTTGCACAGATAGAAGAAAGGTTATGTGAATGTGTGTGTGTGTAACTCATACCCACTCTTTTTCCTCCCACAGGAAGTCATATCACTTCTGCTCATCTGACTTGGCGAGGACTCCGTCGTGAGGTCCCCATCAGCTACGAGGAGGGCTGACAAATGCAGCTTGGTAGCTGCAAAGAATCAGAATGAATTCGAACGGCTACCATAACTGGCCAGAGGTTAGAGCCTTTTCCTATATGTGTTAGGTACATGTAAACCCACAGATGAGGGAACTGATGTCAGTCAGATTATCTCCTGTTATGTACCAAGTCACGCAGGTGGGAAGTGGCGGAAGTTGGGGTCACACTGGATCTCTTTGATTCTAATGGGTCCCTAATTGATTATTTAAAAAACTGCAGATCTCCAGGTTGGGAGGGGGCAGGTGCAAGATGATCCATTTTTGAGGATGTACAGCCGGAATATATCGAAGGGTTCATTTACATTGAGCTCTGTCTTTAAAAGATGATTGTTTCATTAATGTTAAATATGAGGCTGGATGAGGATGCCCTCAGTCCCCGTGCTGCTGGGCACCTGCCTTGCACTGTTCTGAAGGGGGGTTCTGAGGACCACATGGTAAGTAGTACTTGACAGCGGTCCCTTCCATTCAGTGTGATGGGGAACGCTACTGCCTACTGGTGCTTAGTTAATCGAATTGTGATCATATAAGTGTTTTAACTAAAGTGGTCCTCACAAACTGCTCGAGTAACTTGAAAAGACCCCTTTGAAATACATGCACATGGATTAAAGATAGAGGTACTTAAAGTGGAAATATGAGAGAACAAGAAGAAAAGCTCAAGCAAGCGCCTTGACCAGAAGAAAGCTGCTGCCAGCCCAATCGTAGAGTAAAAACAAAGCTGATGTGATCATACCTAACAAATAATGGCCTGTTTTAAAACAATATCAGCAATTTTATTTGAAATTGGGTTTACATTCATTATCATTTGTTATAAAATTTACCCTAAGTCTATTTTTGGATCAGTGGTTCTCAATATAGTATAATTTTGTCTCCATCCTCCCCCCAGCCCAGGGACATTTGTCAATGTCTGGAAATCATTTGGTTTGTCAAAATTGAGGGTGTTGGTAGGGGGCAGGGTGCTACTGGCCTCTAATGGGCAGGGGTCAGGGAAGGTGTTGAACATCCTATAATGCATAGGGCAGCCCTCGTGACAGTCACCTGGCCCCAAATATCAATAATGCCAAGTTGAGAACCTTGCATTAGATGATGTTGCAGGATCTCTATATAATTTCCAAATATAAATGACAGAGATAATGTAAACCATGGTCATAGCAGAGCATATAGGCAATGTTGCCTAATCATAAGGAACTGGGATTGACCATTCAAACCCAGGCTTAGCCCCCTTTAGTTGTGTGATTTCAGTGAAGTTCTGCAACTTTGCCTCCGTCTCCTCCTAAGAGGGTTATCACGGGGTTGTTGTGAAGATAAAATGAGTTTAGAATAGTGCCTGGTGCCTAGTAAGAACACAACTGCGTATGGGTTTGCTGCAATCACAGTTACATGTGCTCCAATAATGCAATGAGAGGAGAATGAGATAAGATAAAAACGTGAAGCTCTGTGGGTTGAACTGCTGTGCTGCTGAGAAGTCGTTCCCTTGAAGACCCATCCCAAGGCAATAACAAGGTTGGCCTTCTCCTGAGGACCCTCCCACCCCAGTGCCAATCGATCTGGCTCTTAGGTGAACATTACTTCCCTGTGAGTCAAACTGAACATAGTAATTGAGCACCTATCATAAACGCAAAGATGTTTAAAGGAAACTTTCGATTTTTGGTTGGCAGGACAAGATAAGACAAATACATGAGAAGAAAGTCAACCCCAAATCTATTCAAATAAATTTTAAAGATGTATCAAACATCTCTATGTTCCAGATGTTGTGCTATGGGTTGGGTAGAGAAAGATAGGCATAGACCCTTTCTTAAGAGCTTTCTTCAAAGACTTCTCCTTTGTCATAGATTAATTGTCCATATAGGTTTGAGTTCATTTCTGGGCTCTCTATTCTGTTCTATTTATCTATATGCCTGTTTTTGTGTGTGTGTGTGTGTGTGTGTGTGTGTGGGGCAGCACCATATTGTTTTGATTACTGTTGCTTTGTAGTACAGTCTGATATCAGGGAGCATGATTCCTCCAGTTTTGCTCTTCTTTCTCAAGATTGCTTTTGCTATTCAGGGGAAAAAAGGAGAACTTTCTTCAAAGACTCCTCAGTCTAGTGTGGGTAATGCATTGTGATGTAAATAAGTATACCACAAAGCTTTGAATGCCTTTTCCAAGTATGTGTGGGGTTCAGAGGCAGCTCAGAGGAGGAGGTGATGAACTCTAAGTTAGATCTTAGCAGGCTTCTTATGGCAGCAATATGTAGACACAGGTTTGAAGGATGAGCACACATTCATGGATGTACTTGACATCCTGGAGCTTTCTGGGAAGTACAGGTGATTGGTATTGCTTGGGCCAAATGGAGCCAGGATTCATGATGAACAGGAATCAGACCTTAGCTGGCCTGAATGCCAGGCCATGGAGCTTGAAACTCATTCTGAGAGTCTAGAACCACTCCTGAAGGATCTTAAGAGGCAGGGTTATAGGCTCAAGTTACATTTTTAGAAGATCGATATGCCATGTACAGCAGATGGGGTAAGGGGGACGGAACTGGAATTGGCGATATCAGTTAAGAAATTACGCTGGTAATTAAGAAATTACTCTGGGGCTTCCCTGGTGGCGCAGTGGTTGGGAGTCCACCTGCCGATGCAGGGGACGCGGGTTCGTGCCCTGGTCCGGGAGGATCCCATGTGCTGCGGAGCAGCTGGGCCTGTGATCAAAAAAAAAAAAAAAAAAAAAAAAAAAAAAAAAAAAAAAAAAAGAAATTACTGTGGTATTTTACAGATAAGAAACAGGATGATCTGGGCGCAGGTGGTGGATAGAAAAGAGAGTATTCCTGATAAACACAGCATCCCAAGCACCTTTCCTATTTCCCCAACTCACTCCAGCATTTAAAAAATAATAATAGCAGGGACTTCCCTGGTGGCGCAGTGGTTAAGAATCCACCTGCTAATACAGGGGAAATGGGTTCGATCCCTGGTCTGGGAAGATCCCATGGGAGCAAGCCTGTGCGCCACAACTACTGAGCCTGTGTGCCACAACTACTGAGCACGTGTGCCTAGAGCCCGTGCTCCGCAACAAGAGAAACCACCGCAACAAGAAGCCGATGCACTGCAACAAAGAGTAGACCTGGCTCGCCGCAACTAGAGAAAGCCTGTGTGCAGCAAGGAAGACCCAACACAGCCAAAAATAAATAGATAAATAAATAAATTAAAAAAAAAATTAGCTCACAGGTACATAGCCCTGACTCTGCATGGGGTCTAAGCTTTAATCCATTTAAAGCCATCTAAATTTTAATCCACTTAATCCTCGCCAAAAAAACCCTTATGAGATAACATTTATTATTCCTGTTTTACAGAAAGGAACTGGAGATACAATTAGGTCAAGTTACATCTTAAAGGACACACATTAAAGAGAGTAGCAAAGCCAGATATCAAGGCCAGGCCAGCTGCCCCAGTCTGTTCTTCTATTAGCAAATGCCCCCCCCCTCCCCGCCCCAAACTGTCCTAAAACAATGGGGTTGGTACAGTCAAAAGGGAAGGCTATTCCAGCTCCCCAACTTCCTCCCCATCCTGTGGAGTGCATGGAGTCCGATAAGCATCTCATGACCATTGCTGCTTCTGTTTTTTTTTTTAAATTATAGTTGATATATAATATTATATTAGTTTTAAGTGTACCACATAGCGATCCAACATGTTTACAGGTTATACTCCATTTAAAGTTATTACTAGATAATAGCTATATTTCCCTGTGCTGTACAATACATCCTTGTTGCTTATCTATTTTATACATAATAGTTTGTTTCTCTTAATCCCATACTCCTATCTTGCCCCTCCCCCTTCCCTCTCCCCACTGGTAACCACTAGCTTCTTCTCTGTATCTGTGAGTCTGTTTCTGTTTTGTTACATACATTCATTTGTTTTATTTTTTTAGATTCCACATACAAGTGATAACATACAGTATTTGTCTTTCTCTATCTGCCTGATTTCACTTAGCATAATACTCTCTAGGTCCATCCATGGTGTTGAAAATAGCACAATTTCATTCTTTGTTATGGCTGAGTAGTATTCATTGTGTGTGTGTGTGTGTGTGTGTGTGTGTGTGTGTGTATACCACATCTAATTTATCCATTCATCTGTTGATGGACGCAGGTTGTTTCCATGTTTTGGCTGTTATAAATAATGCTGCTATGAACATGGCGGTGCATGTATCTTTTCAAATTAGTGTTTTCGTTTTTTTCTGGATATATACCCAGGAGTGGAACTGCTGGATCATATGGTAGTTCTATTTTTAGTTTTTGGAGGAACCTCCATATTGTTTTCTATAGTGGCTACACCAATCTACATTCCCACCAACAGTGCAAGAGGGTTCCCTTTTCTCCACACCCTCTCCAGCATTTATTGTTTGTAGATTTTTTGATGATGGCCATTCTGACCAGTGTGAGGTGATACCTTATTGTAGTTTTTTTTTTTTTTAACATCTTTATTGGAGTATAATTGCTTTACAATGGTATGTTAGTTTCTGCTTTATACACTTTATCAGTTATACATATACATTTGTTCCCATATCTCTTCCCTCTTGTGTCTCCCTCCCTCCCACCCTCCCTATCCCACCCCTCTAGGTGGTCTTTATTTGCATTTCTCAAAGGAAACTGTTATCCAAATGAAGACAACCTACTGAATGGGAGAAAATATTTGCAAATGATATGATCGATAAGGGGTTAATATTCAGGATATATAAACAGCTCATACAACTCAATAATAATAATAAAAAAATGAATTAAAAAATGCACAGAAGGTCTGGACAGACAGAAGATCTTCCTTGTCCAAGGCAGACAAAAAGATGGCCAACAGGCACATGGAAAGACAGTTGTTTCTTCATGCCACAGGATGTCACCACTGAAAACCTGCTTTCTGCAACACAGTGAGAAAATGCCAGTCCACTCGGCTGTGATTCTTTGCTCATTCTGAAGGGGCTCGAGCCCCTGCGGCCCTGTGAGGAAGGGCGACCTCCTTCCCCTAGAGCCACACTCAGCCAGGAGCACCCCACGCTTAGCTGTATCTCTCAGCTCTTCCACGTAGGGTGTCACGTTCCAGCTGGGGCTGGATCAGGCTCTGCCTCTGTCCCAGAACCAATGTCCTCCGGTCCTATCTGGAGCGGATCACCTCCAAACATAAAGCTAAGATTACACCCATTTCTCTAGACACCATCACTCACAGCCTCTTGCTGAAGGACTTAAAAAAAAAATCTCCTGGAGAGCCCCTGTTGTTGACAACTTGGAGAGCTGTTTACCTGGTGGAATTGACCAACATTAGTATTTAAGTAGATGTGTGTGGGATGAGGGGGGTAGAGAGAAGGAGGGCAGGGAGCCCAGGAGCCCAGGATGATGTTAGGTCTGTGTGATTTGATGGATGGTGGGTCATTCTCTGGCTGGGGGGATAACAGTGGAGGATTATTTCTGCTTTTCAGTCGGTTCCACCTAAGCCCACCCTGGACAGTGGTCAGGGCTTTCCTTGCAGATCTCCTGCAGTCCCCTGGCTGTTCAGAGCTTCACCCAGTGGGGCTGAGAATGCACCAGTTCGGAGTGGGGCACCCAATGCCTGTCCACAGGAGGGCGTTGGGTGAGGGAACCTCTGGGCCCAGAGAGCATCACTCCAGCTGCCTGATTTTGGGGTGCCATGTTGGCCACCAGGGACCAGTGATTGTTGTCTAGGGGGAGACCCCTGGGGCCTGACACATGGGTCCTGTCCACACAGCTCTCTACTCCTGGCCTCCCGGAGGCCTCAGTTTCTATGTCTGTGCTTCCTCGTCTCTCCTTATCTCCAGTCCATGAGCAGAGCTGGGATTGAGGAGAAAGACTTCACAGTAATAAGTCATAATGCTATTTTGCCACATAGGGAAGTGGGGGTGGGTGGGAAGAGTAGGTCTTGGGACACATTCATTTGGGACTTGTTGTATCTTGCGTGAAAGGTTATCTCAAGGTTCATGAAGATTCTAGTCACAGATGGTAATACATTATATAGATCATGTGCATATGTATTACATATATGTTTTATTTATATATATATACACACACACACATACAGGTGTATGTAATTTATTTTTGATTCAAAAATCAAAAAGTTTTATAAAAGTGCATTGAAAATCTCACTGCCACTCAGCCTTTGTCCCCCAGTTCTCCACCCACCCCCACCCCCATAGCTAATATCCACTTCTACAAGTTTCTTACATAGCCTTCCAGTATATTTTATGCCAATATAAGCAAATACAAATATACCCTTGGGTCTCCTCTCCTTTTCACAAGAGTTATTATGAGCACTATTCTGCATTTGCTCTTTCACTTCACAGTATATTCTGGGGATCTTCTCTCAGGGCAATGGAAACACATCCCAGTACAAGAAAACCCTGTGCTACTGGGACGTCTTCACTGCTGGGGACTCAGAGGAAATAGTGGGGACTTGCACTGCCTTTCACATATAAGACTGCATAAAAATGGAATGTTCGTAGCAAAGGGATGTCATGTGATTTTAACCACATTTTAAGAACCAAAATTGTGCAAGACAGGTACCCCTTTTCTCTATGGAGAACTAAACATTCACGTATTTGCCATTCAGCAGACGTTGAGAACATGCATTGTCCGGGGCTTGGCTGGGTGCTGTGGGGAGGACAAATGGCAGAAGAATGCATCCTTCCTCTGCCCTGGCCAGGCTGCAGCAACAGGCAACTCGTGATACTCCTTATTGTAGCCTCAATACCCACCTTACCCCGCCACATACCCCTTAACAACAGAGAACGTCCCCAAACGATGACCCAGCCCTTCGCCTGCTTAATTTCCTGCAGTGGCTCCCTCTTGTCCTTAGGGTCAAATTCCAACCCCCTCTCTTGGGTTCCAAGGCCCTCGGTGTGCAGCTCCTGCTCTTGCAAGCTCATTACTTGCTTCCCCTGTCCTGGCACACTCAGTTTCAGCTCTACTGGATCCCTAGTGGGGATCAAAACCCAGTCCTGGCTGTCTTGCCTCCAGGCCTTTGCATACTTGGTCTTCTCATTCTGCAAGGAACATTCTGCCCCCTTCTCCTCCCCTCCCTTTGCCTCTTCTTATCCCTTCTTTCAGATTCCTTTCCCTGATTGCCTCCCCTCCCACCCTCCCTAACTAGTTAGATGCTAGTCACCCCGGTTGTAATTGCTGGCTTACAATCCACATCTCCTCTTGGACCGTGAGTTAGTGCAGCCCAGTGTAGCGGAGTCTCAATTTTGTCTTTTGTCTCTGAGGCTCTCAACTTCATCGTGAGTGCCAGGGTCCCTCCCTAACGTAGTGGTGGGGAGAATTAGAGACCTCTCCATGTACAGTGCCTGGTGAAGGATGGTGCTCAGTAGATGGTGGTCGGTTTAACCCGCCACAATCTTCTCCCCTCGTCCATGGACCGAATCTTTTTTTTTTTTGCGGTACGCGGGCCTCTCACTGCTGTGGCCTCTCCCGTTGCGGAGCACAGGCTCCGGACGCGCAGGCTCAGCGGCCATGGCTCACGGGCTCAGCTGCTCCGCGGCATGTGGGATCTTCCCGGACTGGGGCACGAACCCGTGTCCCCTGCATCGGCAGGCGGACTCTCAACCACTGCGCCACCAGGGAAGCCCAGGACAGAATCTTAGACATCTCTGAACCCTCAGTGTCCAGCAGAAGTAGGTGCCTAGCAAATGATGCGTTAGTCCGTTCGTTGACAGCCACTGCTGACCATACTGAAGGTATTGATTGCTTAGGGCATTAACCCTTTCTCAGGCATCTACTGTGTTGCCTCTGGGTCCCTCTTCAAAGTTTACCGCCACCGACCCCCCTCATCCCCGGTCATCTGTCCCCCCTCCCTGGGGGTAAGGTCTGGAGAGGACCTTTTTATTTCTCCTGCATCCCCATCTTCCAATTCGGAAGGGCACCTCCGCCGCGGAGACTGAGCATGCTCGCGGCCAGGACTGGCTGGCGAGGGCCGGTGGGCGTCGGGTCGGGCTGCTTGCGCCCCCGCAGGCCGGGCGGGCGAGCGGGCGGGGTTTGGCTCCCGGGCAGGCTGCCCGGCCCCCGGGCTCCCGTCGCCGACTCGCCGCGGGGAGGGCTGAGGCTGGGGAAGCGGGCGCCGCGCCTCCCAGCCGGACGCGCAGCCTCAGGGCGCTGCGCAGGGCTGCGGGGAGCCGGGCCAGCCGGCGGCGGCAGGAAGGGCTCTCCAGGCCGCGAGGGCGCGCTGCGCGCCGTGCGCCGGGGTCTGGCCGCGTCCCGGCGAGGGAAGGAGAGGAGCAAGGGCGCGGAGGTGAGCAGAGCCAGCGGGCGCGAGCTGAGAGGCGCGGGCGCAGGCCCTCGGTCTTTTCCCTTTTTCAGGGGTGGCGGTGAGTCCCTTTCACCGTGTTGACAGCCTTGCCACCCGGCCCGCTTCACTG
This sequence comes from Neophocaena asiaeorientalis asiaeorientalis, assembly GCF_003031525.2. Taxonomy (NCBI): domain Eukaryota; kingdom Metazoa; phylum Chordata; class Mammalia; order Artiodactyla; family Phocoenidae; genus Neophocaena; species Neophocaena asiaeorientalis. Next base: position 19,218,879 of record NW_020172779.1, on the reverse strand, counting down.
GGGCTGCCCAGAGGAGGCCGCGGCCGGGCAGCTGTTGCGCCGAGAGGGGGCAGCTGCGGAGTTCCATAACCATAGCAACCTCCTCAGCACCACCGCGGCGGCGGCGGCGGCGGCGGCGGCGCGGGCAGCATCCTCTCGCTCCTCCTCCAGGCAGCCTTGCTGCGGGGACCCGAGACCCAGCTCGCAGGTGCCCGGACTCCGCGGTCCGCCCGCTGCCGCTGCAAGTGTTGGCGGCTGGAGAAGGCAAGAAAGAGCAGAGTGAGGGACCCAGGAGCAGTGAGTGGCCCAGGAGGAGAGAGAGGGGAGCTCTGCAGTGGGAGACAGGTAGGTGAGAGCACTCCGGGGTCGGCAGCTGCAAAACTCTCTCCTCTGTGGCAGTGACGTTTCTGGAAGCGTGGTTGCTAGTTGGATGGCTTTCTATTACTTAACAGGGATTCTGCCGCGAAATGTGGTTTATCTCCTTATGTCTCCCCCAATCTCTCTGTCCTCTAGTCTCAAGGCACATCTGGGCGCGTCTTGAGAGGACAAGAGGGGAAATCCGGTGTGATTGGTGGGGAGACGCTGGGTTAATTCTGGGTCCCTGCAGAAGTCCCAGATGGAGGCTGAGAGGGCACATCCAGACCCTTCTGCAGGCAGGTTCTCTGAGTCCTTGACCCAGCACAGGCTGGGGAGAAGATCATGTTGGGGTGAAATGGGGCAGTGGTAGCGATTCTCTGTGGCCCAGGCTGACCCTGTGGCTTGGCTGGGGACAAGGGTGGGGGACATTTGACATGGAAAGGGACCAGAGCACACAGCATGTCTTGCTTTGTAAAGTCAGCTTTAAACCCAGCAACTGGAAGGGATATTTAGACAAGGGGAGTAGTAACTATCACCATTTTTGGACCCAGGGGTATCCCTGAAGTTTATCACATTCTTGCCTTTGGCTCTAAGGGGTGGAGTGAGAATAGACATAAAATTATAAACTAAGAGCTAAAAATCCCCCCTCTTTATTTCCTTAACTCACTTCTAGCCACCCCCCAACTATTGTCAGCAAAACAAAACTTTCATGGATTATAACAACACTCTTTGTCCCCTTGGCCAAAGGGAATGCCAGCCATTGGCAAACTATCCCACTTTCAAACAGCCAGAGAATTCAGCTTCAGTTCTCTTTTTGAACTAGGGAGGCGTTGTTTTTCCATCAGGTTCTGAGGTTCCTGATGTTAAGGGATGTGTCAGAGCTGAGAAGCACCAGTGCTCTTCCCACAGAGTGATGGACTGTTAACCTCATCTACAGGCCAGAGAGAGGGGCAAAGGTTTGGGCATGATTCCAAACTCAGCTCGGCAGGGGCCAGGGCTCCAGAAGACCGTACAGGAGGGAGATAAAGTTAGGTGAATAATTTGGGTCTAAAGTCTCTTGCATGTGGGTAAGTGGGTCTCTGGGTAATATCCGAGATGGGCAGCCATTGACTTTTATAGGCCCTCTCTTTATACTCTGGCCTCAGGGGACAGTGATCAGTCCTAGTTAAGAGGCCATGTTCTTTAATTGAGTTTTTAATTTATGCTGTGGTTGTGTTGCCTGAGGGGATGTGATTTGACCAGCATTTCATTTGGGATTTGTGTCATAATGAGGATGATATTATTGTATTCCAGGCAGATGGTAAGGGGTAGAGAAAGGAGGGCATGATTTGGCAGTCAAACATGGATGTGAGCTCTGATTCCTTCATACACTTGCTGTGTGACCTTGAGTTCCGCCACCTCTCTGAGACTCCCTTCTCTCATCTGTAGAATGGGATGCTAACAGTTCTTCCAGTTTGCCAGGGCATGGTGGGGAGGATGGATGGGAAGGGACTTTTCAAAACCTAATGTCTAGTGCAAATAAAAGGAATTATCATCATTTCCTAAAGAAAACCCCTTCCTCAGATCAGCAAATCATTCAACGGGCATCAGCTATGAAAAGGGAGTAGAAATATTGGTCAGTGACTCATAGCTGATATGCTGTAGTCTGGTCCAAGATACACTCAGGGGAATATAAAGAGGGCTTTATCGGAGGAAGCACAGCATGTCATCCTTGCTTACAGATGTTGAAGGTCAAGGGCTTTGACATCAAATGTGGTATTTATCTAGTTTGGGAACACTGAGGTCTGCTCACCATGGAGCTGGACTAAGTGTTTTAAGGCATAGAAAGGGATTTGCACGTAGAGGGGACTCATTTAAATGTTGGTTAAATGGATACATCGGACACATTGTGAACTCCTAGGGGCAAAATTCACCTTCATCCAGCTGTGCTCTGTAATTCCAAATGTTTACCCAATTTTTGCCCAGTTTGACCGAAGGCTTGTAGCTTGATGGAACGGCTGGACTGTCTTATACTATTCCCTGCTCTTTTCTACCCCTGATGTTGCTCATGCTGGCCTCTGCCTAGACTGACCGTTGCATTTCTCACTTCCTTTTTCCCTTCCTGACCCAATTCAATTGCCCCTTCCTATGGGAAGCCTTCCTGGGTTCTCCCCTGTACTCCCACTGCACTTTGGACCTGCTCCGTGACAGTTTGTGCTGGGTCATGTTGTCTTCGCTCGCATACGTGCTGCCCCTCTCTAGATGTCATGCTTCCTGAGGACAGGAACTTGGTTTTATTCTACCACGATTGTGGCCCCTGCACCTGGCATGGTGTTTGCCGTGATGGGTGGTTGTCAAATGTGTGCCCAAGCCTTACCTGCGGCATAGCCACCGGCACTGGAAGAGGCCCGCACAAAGGCTGGCCAAGCTGCCTTCCCCCATCTCAGCCTGTGCAGGAAGGCTGAAGGATGCTTGCTGGGTGGTTGTGCGTTATTTAGGGTCAACCCACTGAAGCAGAGAGAAGGAGAACAAAAACACGTATTTTGCCTTAAAAATGCTCATTTGTTTTCAAGTGGGTACTTTAGAATAATGGTAATCTGGTGTTGAATGGCCTTCATATAACATTTGCTGGAAACATCTGATGGAGTATTTTAAACTGAAAATGTATTTCTCTCCCTTCCATTTTTTCCCTTGATTTCAGCTCCAGTGTACTGGAAAAGCACATAGACTGGAGAAATCCTGGTTCTAAGAGGACCTAGGACTAGCACCCTTGGTCTTCCTGTGCCTCAGTTTTCTCATTTGTTAAATGTGGATGGTGATCCCCATCTCACAGAGATGCCAAGTGCTTGGAGTGAATGGAAAACCGTGCAGTAAAAGCAACTCATAAACTGTAAATTACCCTACCCAATACATTATTTCTTACAATTTTTTCTTTGTCCTGGAAAATGAGCAAAATGTCTACGTCTAATTACACAGCATCAGACAAGATGAACTGGTAGTACTGGCCCTGCACTTATGAGCTCCATGTGCCCTTCAGTGCATCATTTTGCCCCCTCAGCCATTTGCCTTCTTTGCGTACCATTATAATGACAGCTACCTTTCAAGATGAGTTGGGAGGACATATGTTAAGAAAAGTGTCATGCCCAACACATAGTACATTATATCTGTAATTTCCAAATGACAGACATAATTGCCCATAATAGAAGTTTCCAACTTTTTTGGGAAATGTCCCAAAATGCATTGTCTCTCTTTATCCCTCTATTTCACTTACCTTTTTGAGGAAGGGAGGGAGGGGGAGGGAAGGAGGGAGGAAGAGAGAGAGAGAAAAATTACTAATAAGAAGATAGTGGTAGTTTCTGAGAGCCCTCTTTCCACATGAGATACCAGGAAAAAGTAGAATACGCTCAAGGTTTAGATTCTGGGGCTGAGTCCTCACTCACTCTGAACCTAACCACTCACAGGACTGTTGACCTGGCCTCCTCACCTTTATGGGTCTCAGTTTCTTCATCAAGAAACTGTCTGGGTGATTTCAGTGGCCCCATCTCACTCTGTTTTCAGTGCTTCCATCTCCTAATTAACTTTTCTCCTCGCCAAGGTTACCTCTGTGGCCTTGCAGGTTGTCCTTTTGGTCAAAACTCATCACTTGTCTAAACGTTACATTTCAATGCACTATATACCCATATCCTCCCCACCATATTTCTCCTCTTTTAGAATTGTCCCCAGTCTAGAAGGCTGGAGTCCTCAAGATGACCCTGGGACTTAGGCAGGTGTTGCTGTCTCACCCTGCTATCTCTCCTTGTCTCACCCCACTTCTTAGCTGACCTCAGGCAAGGTGGTCTGCTGCTCTGTCCATCCTGGAAGATCTCTTTCATTCAAAATACAAGCAACTGTATGGAAGAAACCCTGTCTTACCTGCAAGAGCTGCAGGGGATTCACAGACATCTCTCATATTCACTGAGCTTCCCAGACTCTGGGTGCTCAGCAACGTCAAATGTTTCTGTTCAAACGTGAATCATTTCTAGACGGCTGCACACTGATCTCAGGAGCAATTCCTGAGGGGGGTTTTAGCATCACAGAGGAAATTAGCTCTGTGGACCAGGGCTCTTTCCCGTAGCCGTCCACCTCTGGTGTGGATGGAGAAGCACTGTGTGTGCCCAGGACTGGAAATCTGAATCCGTAGCCTGCCATGTGTCACTCATCACACCAGGGCAGGGGATTCAACTGTGAACAAGGCAAAGACCTGTGCCCTGTAGTAGAGGGATCAGGCATGGAAACAGAAGAGTGAATCAGGCAAGGCAGGGTTCTGCAGAGCAAAGAGAAGAGACTTTTGATACATTTCCTAGGAGGGGCTGTCAAGGAAGGCTTCACAGAAAAGAGAGAGGGCCTGAAAGAAATCTGCAGGAATTTCCAAGTGGAGGGAAGGGCACTCTGCAGGAGGAAGTAACATGCAAAAGCCCTGGACTCGCGAGGTTACAAAGAAGGGACGTGAATCCGCAGGGCTGGAACACAAAAAGTGAAGTGGCGTCTCTTGAGGCTGGGGAGATGAATAGGGGCCACATCTTTGAGAATCTTTTGAGGCAGACTAAGTAGCTTGTCCTCTAACCTGAAGGTCTTGGGAACCATGGAAAGGTTTAGAGTTGCGCAGAACACTGTCCCTCGCTTCAGAATAGAGGTTGGATTTGAGAAGGTGGATCAAGCACTAAATATGATGGCCTCTTAGGAGACTTTTCAGATAAGTCTTGAATTCAAGGAGGAGAGTTGAGATGAAGAGAAGTGATGGACAGGAAATAGTAACAGAAGGAATCCTAAGGTGGGAGAGATGGAGAAGTGTCAGATAAATGAGCAGACTGCATCCTTTATCAGAAAAATATCAGTGGAACACTCTAGGGACTTTTGACTGTGGATGTAGGTTAAGAGGAGGGAGGGGTCATGGGTGACACTCAGGGGTTTCTTTCCAGCTTGACCACACTCACTCTGGTTTCAGCACCTTCATCTACCTGAACTAGCATGCTAGGCTCTGAATGGACATCCCTGCCTCATCTCTGCTTCTTGACGCAGGGCAGCTAGAGCGATCTTGGTACAACTAAAATCAGACCTGATGAGAACACCTAGGATCTGCCCTCTTAGCACATTTCAGGCATGCGATACAGTACTGTTACCTATAGTCACCATTCTACGCATTAGCTCTCCAGAACTTTCTCATCTTGCAGAACTGAAACTTTGTACCCTTTGACCCCTTGTGTCCCTGTTTTCCCCTCCCCCAGCTCTCTGCTTCTGTGAGTTTGACTCTCTTTGATTTCACATTTAAGTGAGATCATACAATATTTGAATTTCTGTGTCTGGCCTATATCGCTTAGCATTATATTCTCCACATCCTTTCATATTGTCACAAATGACAGGATTTCCTTACTTTTTTTTTTTAAGACTGAGTAATAGTCCATTGGATGTATATACCACATTTTCTTCAGTCATTCATCCATAGCTGGGCATTTAGGTTATTTCTGTATCTTGGCTATTGTGAATAAAGCTGCAGTGAACGTGGGATTGCAGGTATCTCTTTGAGATCCTGATTTCAATTCTTTTGGACCTATATGCAGAAATGGGATTGCTGAGTCATATGGTAGTTCTACTTTAAATTTGTTTTAGAAACTTTCATGTTTTCCATAATGACTGTACTGATTTACCTTCCCACTAACAGTGCACCAGAGTTCCCTTTGCTCCACATCCTTGCCAACACTTATTTTAATTTTATTTTTTTGCTATTGAATTGTATGAGTTCCTTATATATTTTGGATATTAACCCTTTATAAGATGTATGGCTTCCAAATATTTTCTTCTATTTCGTGTGTTGCCTTTTTACTCTTGTTGATTGTTTCCTTTGCTGTGCAGAGCCTTTAAGTTTGATGTAGTCCCATTTATTTAATTTTTGCTTTTGTTGCCTGTGCTTTTGGTGTCATATCTAAAAAGTCATTGCTAGGACTAATGTGAAAGAGCTTTTCCCGCTGTGTGTGTATTCTTCCAGGAGGTTTTTGGTTTCAGATCTTATGTTTAAGTCATTTTCCCATCTTGAGTTATTTTTGTGCATGGTGTAAGATAAGGGTTCAGTTTTACTTATTTGCATATGGGTATCCAGTTTTCCCAACACCATTTATTGAAGAGACTATCCTTTTCTCATTGTGTATTCTTGACACCCTTGTCAAAGATTAGTTGACTATATATGTGTGAGTTTATTTCTATTCCATTATTCTATGTATCTGTTTTTATGCCAGTACCATGCTGCTTTAATTACTATAGCTTTGTAATATAATTTGAAATCAGCAAATGTGATGCCTCCGGGTTTGTTCAGCAGTGGGAGGATATTAAAGTGGGAAATGACAGATACAGATAGGCATTTTGGATTCTGGCTGCACTAGAGAGGATGCATGGGAGGGGATCAAGCCCAAAAGCGTGGAGACATGATAGGAGGCTACTGCAGGAAACCCCGGCGGTATGGAGGTAGTGATAGTCCCAAACAAAGTTAAGGTAACAGGGATGAAGAAAGGAGAACAAACTTGAGACATTAAGGCAATTGAGCATTGGGAAGTGCGGATGACTCAACATACAGTACCGAAAAGTGCAGAAATATCAAGGTTGACTCTTAGTTTTCTGACCTGGTCTGATGGATTGGACTTGTTGCTGTTCATTGGCCTGGGGACACAAGGAAAAGGACAGATTTTGAGGGGGAAATGATGACTTCTATTTTGAATAAGTAGATTTTTAGGTCTCTGAGGAAATCCTTGTACATTTTAGGCAATTGGAGACATCAGTCAAGCTCGGAAAGGAATTCTTGACTGAATCTGAACTTAGAAAATCATCAGCACATAGATGCTAATTCAGAGCATGGGAGTAGATGTGATCAACCCCAGGGGAATATATAGAATGAGGAAATAAAAATGTTCTTTTAGACTCACAAGGTCGATAGCACTGCCCATTCAACCCATTCAAAAAATACAACAAACAATACAAAAACACACACTCTATAGCTTCCTTTTTCCTTAAGGGCTTTTTGCTTTGTTTTCACACTGCTGGCTGGGAAAGTCACCCCTTGATATTTCCGTGGCTCCCTCCCTCCCCTCATCCAAGTCTTTTCTTTGTGGAGGTCTCCCTGGGCTACCCTAGTCAAATAGCCTCTTCTGGTTTCCAGCCTCAGAGCTTGCTTTCTTTTTCTCCATAGCATTCATCACTATATACCTGTTTGAATATTATTACGGATGTATTGCTTTACTTTTTTAAAAAAAAATTAATTCTCTCCCTTCCAAGATGGTAAGCTCCATGGTGCAGGGACTTTGTCATGTTTATAGCTGCACAAGTACGTAGAACATTTCCTGGCGCTCAATGAGCAGGCACCCAATATTTATCAAAGCACATACAGAAGAATTAACGCCAGGAATCTTCAGTAATAGAATAACACTTTTTCAGTGAAAGCAAATAACCACAAGCCTGTTTAAGTACCATTTAGAGCTCCTGGTCAGCAGGTTGGTGTCCTGTTTAGGGACATGCTGAAGCATGCTTCTTTGTCCCTGCTCTACCTGCTCCCTGAGACAACCTCCCCTTCCTGTCTCCTCAGCCAACCCTGACAAATATCTTTCAAGTTTCAGTTTAAATAAAAAAAGAAGATTTCCTCCCAGGACTAGGATGAGAGCAGCCTGAGGATTGAGGTAGATGTCTTCTACCCACTATGCTCTGGTGAATGCAGAGGTGGGTGTTTGGCCATTGAACTGGGAAACAGCTCTGCTTGAGACCCATAAGTATGAGACAGAAGTACAGCACCCCACTGTTCAACTTAATCCGGAAATAAAAGCTGTGTGTTCTTGGACGATGGCTCTTAACCTTAATTATGTCGAGGATCACCTGATGAAATCTACAGTCATTTTCAAGAAGAAAAAAAAGAAAAAAAAAAGGAAAAGAAAGAACAACCTTATGAGAGGGGTTATAGATGACCTGAAGCCCTCCCATGGACCCCAACTAAGAATACAATTTCTAAGAGAGGGATGGGGCTGCCTCAGAGCCTACAAACATCCCTTTGTGGGCACCGTGTGGTGATGTATTTTCTGGTGGTGCCTGAGCTAGCAGGTGCCCAGGTTATCCATGAGGCAACACTCATGTAAATGAAAGATCACTGTCTAGAGAGAGATGCCGTTTAGAATGTGACAGACTTGGGTTTGTTTCTGTTGTTGTTGTTTTGTTTTTGTTTTTTTGGCCACACAGTGTGGCTTGTGGGATTTGAGTTCCCTGATTAGGGATTGAACCCGGGCCCTCAGCAGTGAAAGCGTGGAGTCCTAACCACTGGACCACCAGGTAATTCCCCAGACTTGGGTTTGAATCCCAGTTCTGACTAGAGTGAGCAACTTCTCTTTTTTTCCTGGGACTGTTACAGTTTGAAAACGAAGAGTCTTGCATCCTGGGAACCCCCTCAGTCCCAGACAAACCAGGTTGGATGGTTATCCTAGTTCTGATATTTTTTAGTCAAGTGACCCTGGACAGTAAATTGGCCCCGTGGAGCGGTCCTACCTGCTTCCTGTCTCAGGTTCTGCGATGGAGACCTACCTCTTACATCCTGAGATGGCTCTTGTACAGGTGACTGACTGAGAGGGTGCTTTCAGCTGAAACCTCAGGGGGAGTGAGGAGAGCAGAAATAGACAGGGAAGAAGACAGGCATAGGTACAGGTGTGGGTGCAGCCTCATCTAATCTCAGCCTGATCACACAGGGAGCTCTAGGGAACACGTGTTTTCCACCTTGAAGCAAGGCCATTTCTGTGGCTCCAACTCGGAGAGGTATATCCACGCAAGTATTTCTGGGCAAAGCAGCTCCTGTCAGCTGAGGGAAATTCTTAGAACAGAGAAACGATGGGTTGTTCTCAGCCAACACAGCAACTCAGTGACGGGCACACCAGCCTGAGAGAGGGGAGCAGTGTTAAGCTCCAGTAGCACCCCCTGCATTCTAATTGATATTCCCACTTATTTTGATTGGGGCCCCCTCCAAGTCTTCCTTTAAGACACAGATTTCTCCACAGCTGCTTCCTGGGGGCTTATGACATTCAGCCATACAACCCTTTGATCCTCTGAGAATGTCTGTTCCCATAAGGGAGTCATGAAAACATACTATAGAAGGATCTCCCCAAACTTTGTAATGCTTAGAACCCAAGGAGCCCTGCTGTGGTTCCACTTCCCCATTTAGCCACACCTTCTGCTCATCTCTTAAAAGCATCGCTGGTCAGGGAAAATTGCAGTGGGGTGCCAGCTATACTGGTACCTACCGGCCTGACCAGTCATGTACCGGTCTTTTGCCCACACATTGCTCTCCAGGCACTGGTCATTCTGGTACCTGGGTCTTGTTTTCCTCCGCACCCCAAGTCCTGCCATTATCTTGGATGCCTTCCAAGCCCAGCTAAATGACCCCCACAGCACCTTGGCTTTCACCTTCTCAGCTGGGATAGCTTTTCCTCTTTTCTACTCAGCCAAACATTCATTCACGCATCACACTTGTTATATATGCACCAAATAATCTATCGAACCCAGCTTCCTCTCTTAGCTTGCTTGCTAGATTTTCCTATTAATGCCATTCTTTGACTTCACAGAAATCTCTGGCCAATGATCTCTCCTTTTTTAATCCACTTGCCCTCTTTTTTAAATTGGAGTATCGTTGATTTACAATGTTGTGTTAGTTCCTGGTGTACAGCAGAGTGATTCAGATATACATATTCTTTTTTATATTCTTTTCCATTACAGTTTATCACAGGATATTGAATATATTTCCCTGTGCTCTACAGTAGGACCTTGTTGTTTATCCATCCTATATGTCGTAGTTTGCATCTGCTAATCCCAACCTTCCACTCTATCCCTACCCTGCCCCCCCCCCTTGGCCACCACAAGTCTGTTCTCTATGCCTGTGAGTCTGTTTCGTAGATAAGTCCATTTGTGTCATATTTTAGATTCCTCATCTAAGTGATATCATGTGGTATTTGTCTTCCATTTTCTGACTTACTTCCCTTAGTATGATCATCTCTAGGTCCATCAATTAGCCCTCTTTTTCTGTAACTCCCCTCCTAACTCCACGTGGGGTCTATGGTATACAATTTCAGCAACACTTTTCTGATAACCCTGTCATAATCTCAACTTCTCTCTAGGATATAGTATGTTACTTTACCTGTATTGATCTTAATTTCTTTAACTCTGAAACAGTGATCATAGGCAACCCATAAGAAAATTGTAATGAAAATTAAATGAAAAAATAAAAAGAAAGCAAATTCAACACAATCTATTGTAATACTTGCCACATACTAGGTGATTAGTTTCTTCTGGTTAAAGACTCATCTGTGTACTTTAATGTTAACTAAGAGGATGGTGAGATTTGATGTTCTACTATGAAAACTGAAGAACCTGAATGAGACTCTCCTGTGAATGGAACCTCTCTATGGGGTGGACCAAGGGATATCCATTAGGTGGAGCCTTTGGATCCTGAGTGAAGGAACTTGGAGTTGTTCAGGCTTCAGGGGTCTTTGAGAGCATCAAGGCATAATAGCACTAAGCAATAGCTTATGTTCAGAAGTGTGCAGTGAGTCATCAAGGAAGAACTAAATTGCAGTCTGTAAACTCTGCTGAAAGAAGGCATGGGAGTATAATTTCTAAAATGAGTTACATCAAAATTGCTAAAATTAAATATAACAGTATTTGGTATTTAAAGGATTTGGTATAAGTTATCTCAAAAACTAATTTCTGAGCATACACCATCATGACTGAGGTATTACTACAGGGAAAGAGGGGATGACTGAACAGTGGTTTTTGTGAAACCTTATTGACTTTAAATCAGAATATAAAATGCACTGAAGAATAAATGGCCTTTTTTAGTTTGCTTAGAGGAAATGTTTAAAGATAAGATTATCTTTGGAATCTTGTGCCCAAGGTAGAATTCATCAAGCGCTATATTTTAACATGCTGACTGGTGTGAGCCATTTGGGAGAATAAAATGAATATTAATGTAATTGCTTCTGAGTATCAGAATGAGATTTCCTTGCTTTTCTCTTTTCCTCCTTCTTTCCAAAAGCATGCAATTATTGTAAACAAAAAATGATCATAAGTCCTTTTGAAGTGACAGGCAGGGATTGAATTATGTGTAGTACAGATGAGAGGGAAAGGAAACACTTCCAAAGTACCTACTATGTGCTGGTGACTGCAGTAAGGACTTTCGCTGGTGATACTTTTATTTAACCTTCGTGCAGGAGGTGTCACTAGTGGTCTTTAAAGCTGAGGAGACCCAGGCACAGAGAGGGGAAGTAATTTACTCACAGTCCCACAGACAGCAAGAGAGGAAGACTGAACTTGACCCTCGAATTGGTCTGATCCCAAAGCTTATTCCTTCTCAGCTACCCTGTAGGTGTTCCTTGTGGAGGGCATTTAAAATTCAGCTAGAGATGATAAAAACCAAACAAAATATAAGACTAAAATTAAAGTCAAAAACTCTACTCAGTCAAAATATTTGGCTTTTAACCACTGAGCTGTTGAAACTTGGGAAATGGGATTGAGCTTCTGTTTGACTTGGAATATGAAGGGAGTGAGGAGAGGGTTTATTTGATGACCCTTAATATCAGGTCTGCTTCCAACATCTTTTGATTCTGGATTAAGTGTGAAAGACTGCAGCGTGTTTACTTTGAAGGACACTTTATGGAATTAGGGGGCTTAAAAAAAAAAAAGAAAGAAAAAAAGAAATCCAGGGCAGTCTGTGTCTTCCCTAGTTGTTCAGGTAAGCAGTCCAAATTTTAAGTGTTTGCCTTTCCACTTTGTACTTTATTGTCTGTCTCCAACCAAAATGAAAGAAAAAACACTTGCTGAAACAGCAGATCTGTCTTTTCTTCTTTGCTTGTGTGGTTTAATCGCATGCCCCCTGGATATTTTCATTCGAAATTCAGTGATTAACGTACGTGTCAAAACTTCTGGGATGTTAATAGAATGTATTGTATACATCTAAACTTAAAATCAATGTGGATGTTAATATAATGTACTGTATACATCTAAACTTAAAATCAATATGTTGCTTTAAGGTTCAAGTTAAAACTGAGGCTGAGTTGGCTCCCAGCGGCATATAATGTGACTCATGGTGGGAATGAAGTGTGCATTGTGCTTGAGGTTTCCTTTGCAGCCAATCTTGGGGTCCTGATTGTGGTTGCCAGAGAGATGGAGAAGGTGTCCCCAAAGAGGGGGCTGGTTGATCCATTTATAATTTTAGCCCGATGTGTTGCTGCCCCTTCCAAATGCACACACACACACCCCCTCTGCCACATCCTCATCTGGGCAGCTTCCTCCTTGATTCAGATTCACCTCAGTCATCATCTCTTTGGAAAAGCCTTGCCCCACTCCTCTGAATGTTGACTCCATCATCTTCTCTGGCCTCCCGCATCAGCCTGACTTACTTTGACCATAGCATCAAACCCTACAAGGCTGTTGAGTATGACAGTGGCGCTCTGTTCAAAGCCTAGCTCTGCTACTGCTGAGCTGGGTGCCCATGGGCGTATTACTCATCCCCTCTGCAGTTCGATTTATAAAATCGGGATTAAAAAGCAGTACATCTGGGCTTCCCTGGTGGTCCAGAGGTTTACTCCGCGCTTCCACTGCAGGGGGCTTGGGTTCGATCCCTGGTCCAGAAACTGAGGTCCCACATGCTGAGCGGCATGGCCAAAAAAAAAAAAAAAGTTCTTCTTTCAGGTTTTTGTGAGGATTAAAGAACAAATAAAAGTAAAGTGTTTAGAATGGTATCTGGCATATTGCAAGACTCAATAAACGTTACTGTCTGCACTTCAAACATTAAGTCCTTCTCTGTCTCTTTCTTGGGACAGAATCTGTTTTTTCATCTGTCAAACAGGGGGTAGTAAGGCCACTTTTCTTGTAGGTGGCCTAGACTGTTAAATGATATACCCACTACAGGCCTAGGACTTAGAAAAATGCCTGACACAGAGCAAAAGAATTGAGAAAGAGGAGCTATTTTATTAGTAAAAGAAGTATATAATCAAGTACATATTACGTGCCAAGCGTCATGCTGGGATCCTGCAGAGAGCAGGACACACTTGGTCTTTCTCTCCTGGGACTTGTATTTTTCCAGTGGGTAGAGTAGGGAGACGCCAGACACACCAGGCAGTAGTTTCTCTCTTTTCTTTTTCCTCCTTCTTCCAGACTGTTCACTTAAACACTCATTCATTCATTTATTCATGCATGCATGCCTTCAACAAGTATGTGAACGCTTTCCCTGAACCAGGCACTGGACGTGGATTTTCTCGTGGAATCTTCACAACAGTTTTATGATCTAAAAGGATTCTTTCTAGGCCATTTTCACAAATGAAGTTTCTGAAGCTCAGAGAGATGGGGTAGCTTGCCCAAAATTACACAGATGATCAGGCTCAGAACCCAGATTCCAACTTCGGGGACTCTGACTCCAAGTTCTTTCCTGAGGCTGTTACAAAATAGAAATGCAGGTAGAGTACTCACAGAGCGATGTGAGCAAGAATAAATTGACTTGCTTCTCTTAGACTCAATTTCCCCACTTTTTATCGGGGAAATTTTATTTTATTCAAACAAACAGTTTTTTATTGAAGTATAGCTGATTTACAGTGTTATATTAGTTTCAGGTGTACAGCAAAGTGATCCATTTATATATATATATTCTTTATCAGGTTCTTTTCCATTATGGGTTATTGCAAGATACTGAGTAGAGCGCCCTGTGCTCTACAGTAGGTCCTTGTTGTTTATCTACTTTATATACAGTATAAGATATACAGCTAGACAGTAGTGTGTATCTATTAATCCCAGTCTCCTAATTTATTCCCTCCCCCCGCTTCCCCTTTGGTAACCATGAGTTTGTTTTCTATGTCTGTGAGTCTGTTTCTGTCTTGTAAATAAGTTCATTTGTATCACTTTTCTGCATTCCACATATAAGTGATGTCATAGGATATTTGTCTTTGTCTGTCACTCAGTGTGACACTCTCTAGGTCCATCCATGTTGCTGCAAATGGCAACATTTCATTCTTTTTTATGGAGTAAGTAATATTCCATTGTATGTATATACCACATCTTCTTTGTTCATCTATCCATGGACATTTAGGTTGCTTCCATTTCTTGGCTGTTGTAAATAGTGCTGCTATGAACATTGGGGTGCATGGATCTTTTCGAGTTCTCATGATTTCTGGATATGTGCCCAGGAGTGGGATTGCTGGATCATATGGTAACTATTTTTAGCTTTGTAAGGAACTTCCATACTGTTCTCCATAGTGGCTGCAGTTTCCCTATTTTTAAAATAAGAAGGGATGAAGAGATAATTCCCAGTGTTATTTCTGTTGGGCTTTCTTCCACTCGGATAATTTCAGGTTTCCTTTAAATTTGTTCCTTTTCGGACCCTCTCTTGTTTTTTCCCCTTATTTCTTTCATACATGCTTTATTATTATTTTTTGTTTGTTTGTTTTTGGTTTTTTTGAGGTACGCGGGCCTCTCACTGTTGTGACCTCTCCCGTTGCGGAGCACAGGCTCCGGACACGCAGGCTCCGGACGCTCAGGCTCAGCGGCCATGGCTTACGGGCCCAGCCGCTCCGCGGCATGTGGGAATCTTCCCGGACCGGGGCACGAACCCGTGTCCCCTGCCTCGGCAGGCGGACTCTCAACCACTGCGCCACCAGGGAAGCCCTACATGCTTTATTTTTATTTTCTTTTAGTAGAGACATCTACATACATGATTTTCTTTCCCATTTGACTGTGTGCAATGTGAAGACTGAATCTATTTCATACTCCATCTCTCTCCTCAGTGCTTTCATACCATAGGTATATACTAAATGCTTATATCACGTAATCATTCGATTAGGATTTTCTTGTACACCCTAGTGCAATAACCCACAGAAATAGAGTGATCTCATTATGTCAAGGTGCAAATGTTTTGGAACAAGTTGGCTCAGAATTACTGAAGCTCTGAGGTTCCCTCTGAGCCACCAGCATGGGCTGAGAGCTTCTCACCCAGCCAGGCTCCCCTGAGCTCGGCACTGCTTGTGAATGGCCATCCACTTCTCTCCAGCCCTCACTTGTCTGGAGAGCCCCATGGAAGTTGCACAGGAAGATTAAATTCTCAAGAATGGTAGATCTAGAGCCAAACTCCCAGAGGCCCACGGACTTCCAGTTCCAACTACCAGCCACGTTGTTTAGACTTGTTTATTATTATCCCAGTCCTTCCAGCACAATTGATTCCACCCAGAACCTCCTCAGAAAGTTCCTGCCCCACGGTCTCACTGTGCTTGGAAACAGATATCTCAGGCAGGCACTGAGTCTGCCTGATGGGGTAAGCTCCAGAGGATAAATATCAGGACATATTTTGGTGGGAAATATTAGATACCAAGGGGTACCATTATGATTTTTGTATTATTTTAGGCTGGGACTTCAGAGTGCTTTATAATTTAGAACCAAGAATAAACCTGGATTTCATTTTATTTCTACAACCAGGAAATATTACTGAGCACTTACCTTGGGCCAAGTCCAGGGCTGAGGATACAAAGATACAATCATTATCATCCCAACAGCTAATATTTTCTTTGAATTTTTATTTTTGTTGCGTTGGGTCTTTGTTGCTGTGCACGGGCTTTCTCTAGTGCGGCGAGCGGGGGCTACTCTTCATTGCGGTGCGTGGGCCTCTCACTGCGGTGGCTTCTCTTGTTGCGGAGCACGGGCTCTAGGCGTGCGGGCTTCAGTAGTTGTGGCTTGCGGGCTCTAGAGCGCAGGCTCAGTAGTCGTGGCGCACGGGCTTAGCTGCTCTGTAGCATGTGGGATCTTCCCGGACCAGGGATAGAACCCGTGTCCCCAGAGGTGGGTTCTTAACCACTGAGCCACCAGGGAAGCCCCCCCCCCAATAACTAACATGTATTGAACTTATTTAGCAGCACTTTTCATACATTATTGCTTTTAATCTGTAAAGTGCTCAAATCCAGGGATGCCATTAGCCTTTTATTCTGCACACACCCGAGGGTGGGACACTTGTTGGAATACAGAATCCTTTGGAGTTGGGTGATATGATGGCCCTAGGGCTATCTTTACTTTATTTATCTTTCTACATTATTTTAATAAATAACTTAGAGAAGCTGAAGGTCACAGCTTCAGTAGGTGGAGGCCATGGATTGAGAGGCGCCCTTAGACATGTGTTGAATGGCTGATAAGGGGAGATCACTGCTCTCCGGGTGTCATGTTTTGGAGGAGGAGGCAGATGGTTACACTAATAATTTGAAAGTAATTCACTGATTGCTGTAGCAAAAATCAGCCGTGGGGTGCTCTCTGGAAGTTCAGGGAACGGAGGAGCTATGGAATCAAGGAAGACTTTATAGAGGAGGTGATGTGGACCCCAGGCTTGGTAGACCAGTTATGCATCTGGGTGAAGCTGGTGGGGAACAGCCATTCTAACTCAGAAGAACTTGTGAAAACACAAGGACCTGTAGAAAGATGGGGTTTTCAGGGGACTTGCTAATGGACCAGTTAGAATGATTGGGACTCAGAGCATGTGGTGATGAGGAGGTCGTGGGAGGTGAGGGTGATGAGGTCTGCAGGCTCTGGGATGGAAGAGGTGTCATGGCAATGGGCTGAGATTTTTTTTTTATCCTGTTGGAGGATGAATTACATGTCGTTGCATGTCAGCTAAGACTGGGCTTAGCTGTAATAATAGAAACCTAACGACAGTAGGTTATCCAAATGGAGTTTTATTTTTCTCTTGTAATGACAGCTCTGGCTTCTACCATTGGTTGCAGAAAGTCATCAAGAACACAGCTTGGTGCTCCGCCCAGGCTTCCTGCTCTGCCATCTTCAGCGTGTGCCTCTCTTTTTCAGATTCATGGTGTGAAATCTTTCCTCTACCATCAGGCATGGTGTCCACGTTTCAGATGTATAGGAAGCAGGAAGGGTGAAGAGTGAAAGACTTATGTCAACCAAGTTTATCTCTTTTTGTTAAAGAAAAGGTGGCTTTCTTATAATCGCATCCAACAGGCTTTCACTAACATCTTCTTGGTCTGAACTAGCTCTTGTGACCACTACTGACCGAAAGGGTGTCTGGAGAGATGCCTATTTTGCTATGCGGCTGAGCCAGATAAAGTCAAGGTTCCATTTAGAGAGAAAGGGAAGATGTTTTTTGGATAAGAAACCAGAAATACCTGGCGCTGGGAGTGATGCGATCAGCGATGTTTACAGAAATGGCTTTGGCAGCTATCAAGTGGCAGGTCATGCAACCACGACCTTCAAGGAGGGCTCAAAGTGAACAAACAGGTAGGCAAACAGATGATAATAAGATAGAGTGAGGAAGGTTAGGAGTGATATGGGGGCCACAGGATGGAGCGCTTATCCACTGTAGGACATGGTGGGTAAGCTTTCCCAGAGGAGGTGACTGTGGGCAGGGACTGAAAGAAGAGCATGGTAGATGACAAAGAAGAAGTAGGACATGCGAGATGGCTTGGAGGAGAGAGATCACACGATACTAACTGGCAAATGTAAATAATTTCTTCTATTAAAGGAGGAGTAGGATGTGATGCTTGAAAGAGAGGCAAGGAGCAACCAGGGTGTCTTCTTGGTCCCAACTAGACATTCAGATGCATGGGACAGCCATACACCACACTTGGTACCTGCCTCGTCAGAAACCACAGGTGTTCCTCTTCAGCAGGAATACTTGCAGTAGCCAGCCTGTGTGCAAAGAGGAACAACCCACATTGCGTGATGGAGGTTTCACCCCGGCTTAAGAGCCTCATGCCTTTCAAGAACCATTTCTCTCTTGTAGAAACTCCATAGGCGTAGGACCCCTGAAAACACATGCTCAGCACTGGAGTCTCTAAGTTCAGGGAAGTCCAAAACAAGGCACCTCCATCCAATACCTATAGTTCCCCCAGTCCAGAGACAGTCTCCCCAGCAGAAGTCAGTTTACAGTAAGCAACACTGTTCGCACACACGCCATCATTATCTGTTTCCAGGGAAACAGACTAAGTTTATCTGGTGGTCAGATTCTTAACGCAGGAAGGGAAAGACATTTTCTAACACTTTGCCCAGAGCCCTTTAATTTGTGAGCTATTGAAAAGCCTGGAAGGGTTTTTTGGTAGTGGATACCTTGATCAGATTTTCTACTGAGAAATAACTTCTAGGCTGTGGTGGATTGCTGAGATGGGGCCACGATGGGCCCACATAACTAGATGGGAGGCTGTTTGTTGTTTATTTTTAATCTTTTTTATTTTTTTGCGGTACACGGGCCTCTCACTGCTGTGGCCTCTCCTGTTGCGGAGCACAGGCTCCGGACGCCCAGACTCAGCGACCATGGCTCACGGGCCCAGCCGCTCCGCGGCACGTGGGATCTTCCCGGACCGGGGCACGAACCCTCGTCCCCTGCATCGGCGGGCAGACTCTCAACCACTGCGCCACCAGGGAAGCCCTGTTGTTTATTTTTAATAGACTGTATTTTTAGAGCAGTTTTAAGTTCACAGAAAAATTGAGTGGAGCATATAAAGTTCCCATATATTCCCTGCCCCACACATGCACGACCTCCCCTAGTATCAACATCCTGTACTACAGCGGTACATTGGCTACAACTGATAAACCTACATTGACACATCATTAACACCGAAAGTCCATATTTTACATCAGGGTTTGCTCTTGGTATTGTGCATTCTGTGGGTTTGGACACATTTATCATGACATGTATCAAATTTATTATGACATGACACAATACCATTTTACAGTCATACAGAATAGTTCCACTGCTCTAAAAATTCTCCACGTCCTGTCTATTTATCCCTCTCTCCCACTAACCCCTGGCAACCACTGACCTTTTTTACTGTCTCCATAATTTTGACTTTTCCAGAATATCGTATAGTTGAAATCACACAATATGTGGCCTTCTCAACTTGGCTTCTTTCACTTAATAATATACATTTAAGGTTCCTCCATGTCTTTTGATGACTTGATAGCTTTTTCTTTTAGTGCCGAATAATATTTCATTGTCTGGATATACCATACTTCCTGAATTTACTCACCTACTGAAGGACATCTTGGTTGATTACAAGTTTTGGTAATTATGAATAAAGATGCTCTAAATATAAACATCAGTGTATAGGTTTTTGTGTGGCATAAGTTTTCAGCTCATTGAGTAAATACCAAGGAGCAGGATTGCTGGATTGTATGGTAAGGGTATGCTTAGTTTCATAAAATACTACCAAATAGTCTTCCAAAGTGACTGTACCATTTTGCATTCCCACCAGCAATGAATGAGAGTTCCTGTTGCTTCATTTCCTCCTCATCCTTTTGTGTTTTCAGTATTTTGTTTTCCAGGTAAGAAATGGTGGGCTCTGAACTAAGGCTGGGACAGTGGAGAAGAGAGCAGGCGAATTCTAGAACTATTGTGGGTTTCAGATCGACAGATCTTGGTGACGGATTGGCTTTGGGTGTTCAGGAAGCATGTGGAATCTTGGATGACTCTGGGATTCTTGTTTGGGTGACAGGATGAATAGTGATGCTACTTGCAAACATAGAAAAATGAAGGACCAAGACAAGTTTTTAGAGCTGCAGTATGGTGTCTCGTTATGAGATATCCATGGGGTCTGTGGACGTTGGGAGAGATCTGGGTTGGAGATAGAAATACAAGTGTTATTGGTGTGAAGACTGTAGTTGAATTCATGAGATTTGATGTGACTCACCAGTTAGAGCATTTTGGATTCTTTCCTGTAGAAAGAATAAAGAAGAGGGAAGGAGAAAGAATTACGGACGGTGTAGAAAGCAGCTTCAGAGAGAAAGGAGAGAAAGGAGAGCTTACAACAGACAGCATAGCATCTTGCAGAAAGTTTGGAGTCTGACAGAGCAGATATTGGACTGAATTACCCAGTTATTTCTGGCTGCCTGTTATCCTTAGGAAGCATAAGTTATGGCTTTCAAAAGGTATTTTTTTTTCTGTTAATCTGGAAGCAAAAAAGAGCAAATGTTACACAGTTTGGTAACAGCACGGGATGGTACCAGGTCTTGTCCCAAAGAGAGTATGTAATTATTTTACTCATTTATTGTTGACAGATACTTCTTATCAGTTACTATGGGATGGATACTATGGGATGGAGAGAGAGCAAACAAACCAGACCAAATCCTCAGTCTCCCAAGCCTCAGATCTAGTGGAGGGGGTCAAACAATACAAAAATCAAACAAATAAATAAATAGATGTAATAGGAAGTAATGCAGCAAAATAAAAGATGGTAAGGGGTGGCAGAGGAGAGCACTTTTAGATCAAGTGGTCAGGGATACTCTGGCATGAGGTCATCTGAATAAAGACCTAAATGAAGCCAGGGATGCTCAGGATGACATCGTCAGAGCTTCACCCAGGCCGTCAATGATCTTGCATCGCTTAGAGCAGGAATAACATAGAAATGAAACTTGCGTTAGCAGAGGGAGCTGCGATGGAGTCCCCATTAGGTGCTGGTCTCTGTACTCACCACATGACCTTTTCTCATTTGTCCCTATGGCCATGTAGGAGGCAGTATTATTATTCTCATTCTATAGGAGAGAAATTGAGGCTCAGAGAAGGAATAATTGGCCCAAGTTCACACAGTTAATGAATGAGAGAACTGAAATGTTACTTGGAGTCTGTCTGCCTTCAAAGTCCTCACTCTTTGTTCAGCCATCTGTACCGTCCTCCACAAATGGCCCTGGCAACACCATCCACGGCGTATTCCACAGGGAAATTTTCAACTCTCTCTGCACTGGAAAGAAGGAACCAGGGCTATATTTGTTTTCTGTTGTCTGGCTGACTCATTTTTAAAAATTAATTAATTAATTAATTTATGGCTGCGTTGGGTCTTCGTTGCTGCGCGTGGGCTTTTCTCTAGTTGCAGTGAGCAGGGGCTGCTCTTCCTTGCGGTGCGTGGGCTTCTCACTGCGGTGGTTTCTCTTGTTGTGAAGCATGGGATCTAGGCGCACGGGCTTCAGTAGTTGCGGCACATGGGCTCAGTAGTTGTGGCTCACGGGCTCTAGAGCGCAGGCTCAGTAGTTGTGGCACATGGGCTTAGTTGCTCCGCAGCATGTGGGATCTTCCTGGACCGGGGCTCGAACCCGTGGCCCCTGCATTGGCAGGTGGATACTTAACCACTGTGCCACCAGGGATGCCCCTGGCTGACTCTTTAAAATGGTTTTGCAGTCCTCAGATAGAATCTATTTAAAGTTTTGGCCAAGATAAGTTGATAAAGTCAAATAAAACAGGAAATACTGATCTTTCTGTAACGTGCATTACAAATCCATCCCAAGGCACCCTCAGCCTTGTGATCCCCAGGGCTAGCTTGTGTTTTGAGGGGGCTCGTTCTGATCATAACTTTATGCACATTTACACAATGCTCAGACTGAATTAAAAGAATAAAATTACAGTTGAATAGAAAAGTCCTCAATCTCTCCCTCTCTCTCTTTCTCTCTCTCTCTTTTTCACATTGGTACGTAAATAGGAATAATCCAAAAATACTATCGGTTGGTCAACAATAATTTAGTTCTTGTTTGTTTTCACTGTTGTTTCTTAATTGCTCCGATGATGGCTGATCTCCTGGTTGTGTGCTAGTGAATTACCAGGGCATCATTCCCACTGGCAGCAAATAACTGCCTTCAGTACCCAGAGACAGTCTTTAGGAAATTGCTTTAAAAGACTTTAGGCTGAATCTGGTTGGAGCAGTGACTTTGCCATCTTAGAGTATTATTCCCATTTCAAGAATGACTGCCTCTTAGCAGATAGAAAGGAAATGGTTATAAGAGTTTAGAACTCTCCAAGATACACATTTCCATGTGGAGTATAGGATCTGTGGTGAGAAGGAGTAGGAAGGAGCCTGGTGAATTTGCAGGGACTTTATCCTAGAGAGTGGTGTAAACATCACCGAGGATGCTATGCCTTATTCTTTGGGCACCATGGATCCTTAAAAGATTTGTGAGCAAAGAACGACATGAAAAGAGTTTAGAATCTTTCACAGATTGTTCTGTGGCAATGAGGGTGTGGCTATAGGTTGGGTCAGGCTGGATAAGTCAGTACTTTTAATACTTTTTTTTTTTTTTTTGGCCATACTGTGCAGCAAGCAGAACTTCCCTGACCAGGGATCGAACCCTTGCCCCCTGCAGTGAAAGCGCAGAGTCTTAACCACTGGACCGCCAGGGAAGTTCAGTACTTTTTTTTAAATTTTTTTTTTTGCGGTACGCGGGCCTCTCACTGCTCTGGCCTCTCCCGTTGCGGAGCACAGGCTCCGGACGTGCAGGCTCCGGACGCGCAGGCTCAGCGGCCATGGCTCACGGGCCCAGCCGCTCCGCGGCATGTGGGATCTTCCCGGACCGGGGCACGAACCCGTGTCCCCTGCATCGGCAGGCAGACTCTCAACCCCTGCGCCACCAGGGAAGCCCGAAGTCCAGTACTTCTTATTCTTAATGCTTAGTTTCAGATTCTCCTACGGAGGCTTCTGTCTCTCATGATTAATACAAAGCTGTAAGGAAGCATGAGAAAAGCTGATCACATGACCACAGTCTTATGTGGAGCAAAAGGTGAAAACATTTCGGGCTGAGAAGGATTTAATTACTTTCAGTTTATTCTTATTTTTCCAAAATGTAATAATTCAGGTTAACAGCTATGCCTCTGTTTAGAATTCCTGATGGCCTTGTGCTCTATAATGTACTCACAGGATTTAAGGCTCTCTGGATAAAATGTGCTCCATTCCTTTGTCTTTAAGGAAGATACCAGGTGGCGTGAGTTAGTACATCTGCTTTAACAAACCAGTTGGCAGAGACAAAACAAACCATGACACCTATACCCAGGAGGACCTGGGCCTGAATCTTTCTAAGCGCGCAGGTTCCTCAGACTGCTTGGGAGCTGTCCAGGGTGCTGGAAGAAATCTCACACACTCACACGCCACTTTAAATCATCATCTCTAAAACTAAGCTTGGTTCCTAACATTGCCGGGGGAATTCTTCAATACTTTCTTAATCTGCTTCTCCCTCCCCTTTTCCTACTGGAATTTGTGCCATTCAAAATCTTCCAAATTACCACCCTCCTTGAGTTAGCCACCATTTTCCCTCACCTCTGGGGGAAGACCTACCTCTTCTCCTCACTAGGAACACAGAATAAAACACAAACAAGGTGGTCACTTTCCCTACTGAATCCCCCTGTGCTCAGTGTCACTCCGTTCGTGCACATCCTTTCCTGGAAAGAATGGACGTTCTTTTTAAGGCCAAACATCCCCATTTCCTCCTGCTCTGGACCTCAGCTCTTTTTCTCCCCAGAGAGAAAATGCTAGGAATGTTATTTATAATCGTTTTGTAATTATAAAGTAAGAAATCAGGCTTCTGAATGGTGAACATTCTGCATGATATCAGTGGCCTCGCCTGTCCACATGTCAGGTGGTCACCTGCAGGAGGACAAGTGTCCTGAGGGAAGAGGTGACTCCTAACAAGGCCGGTTGGAGAGGTGTCCTTACTTGTCCTTTCAAATTCGTTGATTGTGACAGTCTCGTTTACGGGGTCCAGATAGGTACATTTGTGGGTTATCATGTTTAGTTTTAATTAAACCGCCCTCACAAAATGCATGAGTGACTTTAAAACATCCCTACAAGGAAATTACAGATTTAAGACAACGCTGATAGTTAAAATATGAATGAAAATCAAATAGATGCTTTTCCCAGTCACATTACAAGTTAAAAAATAGTTGATATAATTAAATAATACAAGAAATTAAAAAAATATATTATCAAGAAGACCCTTTGAAGTAGAGCGGTGTGCTTACCCACATGAACAGTGAGCTCTGACCTCTAGGTATACTGAGACCTGAAATTAGTGAATGAAGTAATATAAAATGTACCTAGATTATGATATGCGTGCTCACGTGTATATATGGCCTCTGTTATCTGCTTGTGATGTGTATTCTGGGACTTTTAGAAAGCATTCCATGAAAGCTGCATGTGTTCTTCTGTTGTAGGGAGATATACTGGCCTCTGCCTGAGATATACTGGCCTCTTCCCATGTCTTTCTTTCAGATTTCAGCTCAAGTATTATATCACTCATAGCACTTGCCGTAATGTTCCATTTATTTCTGTGGTTATTTCCTCAGCTTTCATGCTCCATGTGGAAGAGGACCTGTCTGCTTTTGCTAACCTCTGGGACTACAGCCCCTTCCTGTGCACCCCATCACATCCTAGGGGTTGAATTAATAACTAAAGGTGTCAATGAATACACGTCGGGGGTTGTGCCACTTGCATGGAAGCTATTATTATATTTTTCCAATGGATGCTGCCACTTGTAGGGTATGCTTGGAGCTCTAGGTTACAGACTGTCACCCGAGCCTGTTAAAAAGCCAGTGGATGAAATTCCCACCCCTTCCTCCCCCAATGATATTAGGTAGCATTAGCATAAAGGTTTAGAGAGATTATATCTGCCCATTCCAATCCCAGCTTTTTCCTGCCATGATAATTTGCCTCAAGACATATGAAGTTACATGATTAACTGAGGAATCTCTGATACTTGAAGTTCTTGAGGGCTCTGTAGCCATGTCTCGGTTTCAGGATGAGTCCATTGTCTGTTTCTAATGCATCGGCTCAACGTTTTCTTCTTTCCCTGACACTTCTCTTCCTACTTGCCAATCCCCCCACCCAGTTCCTAAGATGTGCAGGGTCTTGTGTGCCAGACAGATACACCTTCCCTTCTCAAGGTACCCAGTTAGCACCCAGGTTTTGTATTAAATTAGCTGCCACCTATGCTACTTGGGTCTGTTTCGAGAAGTGCCCGGTTACGAGTTACTCTGTAAAAATGTCCTTGTCTTCCCTTTCTTGTGTCTAATCATGACAGTTCCTTTTTAACCTTTTGTCATGGAATTCCTTAATTCCAGGAACTTCACTACTTTCTGTTTTCCTTGGCTCTTCTTGACGTGGAGAAACAATTCTAATTTTCAATTAAGATAATTTTCTTATATATGTATATATTCATTTTAAGTTTTGGAGTTTAAGACGAAGCTTTCTTGTCAGAGCTGGCTGAATCAAAAGCAAGTTGTGATCGATGCAGGAGAAATGAAATCTGGTATTTAAGGGCAAACTTAAATACTGCATGTAAATTTCAACACAAAGGAAAAGAAAGAGTGGAAGGAGGAAGAGAAAAAAGGAGGCCATTGAAGCAGATCATAATGAAATCTCTTCCTTTGGGACTGGGAGAAGTTTGTTGAAAATTTCACGTTAGTAAAATGTGCAAGCTTTCTTCTGTCCATGGATGATGAGTCATAAAAAGTGAAAAGCTGGTGAGTCACAAGGTACAATATAGTTATTTCTCTCATTTGATCTTCTTGACAGATGTAAATAAAACAGTGTTAAAAGAATGGAAGTCTTCCATTATTAGGTAGGAAAAAAAGCAAAAAGGGCTTTCAAATACAAACTGCCTTAGAGTTTTGACACGTCAGGTTCTGTAAATTCCATGGGGATGCTGTGTCACAAAAATTTTATTATGAACATTTTCAATCCAGAAAAATTGAAGAAAGGCATGATGAAAACCACATTTTCTACACCTAGATTTGGCAATTGTTAACCTACTGGAATGTTTGCTTTATCTGCATATGAATATATGCATATTTTTCTAGGTCATTTGAAAATAAGCTGCAGATTTCAAGACAATACAACTCAAATCCTCAGCATGCTTACTTAGGAAAATATATTCTCCAACGCGACTTGAATGACATCATCGCACTGAAGAAAATTGCCATAATACCATTCAATGTATATTCCACATTCATAATTCCCCAATTGTTCAAGAAAGGTGCTTATAGCTGTTTTTTGGCTGTACTGTTTTGCATTCCCACCCGCAGTGAATGAGAGTTCCTGTTGCTTCACATCTTCACCAGCATTTGATGTTGTCAGTGTTCTCTTGTTTAGTAGGGGTATATTGGTAGCTCACTGCTGTTTTAATTTGTATGTGATGTCGTTTCATATGCTTATTTGCCCTCTGTGTACTTTCTGTGGTGAAGTATCTGTTAAGATCTCTGGCCCTTTTTTAATTGGGTTGCTTGTTTACTTATTATTGAGTTTTAGGAGTTCTTTATATATTTTGGATACCAATCCTTTATCAGATACGTCTTTTGCAAGTATTTTTTCCTAGTCTGTGGCTTGTCTTTTCATTCTCTTGACATTGGCATTCACAGAGAATACATTTTTAATTTTAATGAAGTCCCACTTATCAATTCTTTCTTTCATGGATCATGCCTTTGGGGTTGTATCTAAAAGGTTATCACAAAACCCAAGGTCATATAGATTTTCCCCAATGTTAAGGTCTAGAAGCTTTATAGTTTCCTGTTTTACATTTAGGTCTGTGATCCATTTTGAGTTAATTTTTTTTCCAAGTTTATTAAGGAATAATTGACAAATATAATTGTACATATATAAAGTATGCAGCATGATGATTTGATATACGTGTATTTCTTTTATTGTGGTGAGAATGCTTAAGATCTACTCTCAGCAACTTTCAAGCATACATACAATACTTTATTATTAACTATAGTCACCATACTGTAGATTAGAGCCTTAACACTTCTTCTTCTTATAACTGAAAGCTTGTACCCTTTGTTTTTTTTTTTTTTGCATGAGGATGTCCAGTTGTCCCAATACCATTTGTTGAAAAGATTACCTTTTCTCCATAGTGTTGCCTCTGCTCCTTTGTCAAAAGTTGAGTCTATTTCTGGGCTCTCTATTCTGCTCCTTTGGTCCATTTGTTTCTTCTTTTGCCAAGGCACACTGTCTTGATTACTGTAGCTTTTTAGTAAGTGTTGAGTTTGGGTAATCTCAGTCCTACAAGTTTGTTCTTCTATAGTATCATGTGGGCTAGTCTGGATCCCTTGACTCTGTGTATAAACTTTAGGATCAACTTGTCAATATACACAAAATAACTTGCTGAGATTTTGATTAAGATTTCGTTGCATCTACATATCATTTTGGGAAGAACTGACATTTTGACAGTTTTGAGCCTTCCTATTTGATTTTGGTTGTTTTTTTTTGCAGTACGCCGGCCTCTCACTGTTGTGGCCTCTCCCGTTGTGGAGCGCAGGCTCAGCGGCCATGACTCACGGGCCCAGCCGCTCTGCGGCATGTGGGATCCTCCCGGACCGGGGCACGAACCCGTGTCCCCTGCATCGGCAGGCGGACTCTGAACCACTGCACCCCCAGGGAAGTCCTGAGCCTTCCTATTTGAACATGGAATATTTTTCCATTGATTTAGTTCTTTGAGTTCTTTCATCAGAGTTCTGTAGTTTTCCTTATATACACCTTGTACATATTTTGTTAGATTTTTATCTAAGTATATCATATTTGGGGTGCTAACATAAATTATATTGTGTTTTACATTTCAAATTCCACTTGTTTGTTGCTGATACATAGGAAAACAATTGCTTTTTGTATATTAACCTATATCATGCAACCTTCCTATAATCATGTATAAGTTCTAGGGGTTATTTTGTTCATTCTTTTACATTTTCTACATAAATGATCATGTCATCTGCAGACAGAGACAGTTTTATTTCTTCCTTCCAAATTCATATACCGTTTATATCCTTTCCTTGTCTTTTTGCATTAGTAGGACTTTCAGTAAAATGTGAAAAGTATTGGTGAAGAGGGGTCATTCTTGCCTCAATCCTGATCTTAGTGGGGAAGCTTTGGGTTTTTCCACCATGAAGTGAGAGGTTAGCTATAGTTTCTTTCTTTTTTCTTTTGTAGATATTTTTTTACCAAGTTGTGGAAATTCCCCTCTGTTCTTAGTTTACTGAGTTTTTTTTTGCGGTATGCGGGCCTCTCACTGCCGTGGCCTCTCCCGCTGCGGAGCACAGGCTCCGGACGTGCAGGCTCAGCGGCCACGGTTCACGGGCCCAGCCGCTCCGCGGCATGTGGGATCTTCCCGGACCGGGGCACGAACCCGTGTCCCCTGCATCGGCAGGCGGACTCTCAACCACTGCGCCACTAGGGAAGCCCGCGTTTTTTGTTTTTATCATGAATGGGTGTTGAATTTTGTCAAACGCTTTTTCTGCATCTAAAGATATATTCATGTGATTTTCTTCTTTAGCCTGGTGATGTGATGGGTTACTTTAATTGATTTTT
Organism: Neophocaena asiaeorientalis asiaeorientalis; assembly: GCF_003031525.2. Lineage (NCBI taxonomy): Eukaryota > Metazoa > Chordata > Mammalia > Artiodactyla > Phocoenidae > Neophocaena > Neophocaena asiaeorientalis. The sequence continues at coordinate 19,190,428 of NW_020172779.1, read as the reverse complement.
TAATGTTGAACCAGCCTTGCATACCTGGGTTAAATCCCAGTTGGTTGTGGTGTATAATTCTTTTTATACATTGTTGGATTAAATTTGTTAATATTTTGTTTTGAGGATTTTTGCATCTATATTCATGAAAATTATTGGTCTGTAGTTTTCTTGTAAAGTGTTTGTCTGGTTTTGGTTTTAAACTAATGTGGGTTTCAAAGAATAAATTAGGAAGTATTCCATCTGTTTTTATCTTCTGAAAGATATTGTAGGGAATTGGTATAATTTCTTCCTTAAATGTTTGTTAGAATTCACCAGTGAACCCATCTGGGCCTGGTGTTTTCTGTATTGAAATGTTATTAATTATTGATTCAATTTCTTTAATAGATATAGGCATATCTAGATCGTCTGTTTCATCTTGTGTGCATTTTGGCAGACTGTGTCTTTCAAGGAGTTGGTCCATTTCATCTAGGTTATCAAATTTGTAGGCAAGGAGTTGTTGTTGTTTTTTTTTTTGGTACGCGGGCCTCTCACTGTTGTGGCTTCTCCCGTTGCGGAGCACAGGCTCTGGATGTGCAGGCTCAGCGGCCATGGCTCACGGGCCCAGCCGCTCCGTGGCATGTGGGACCTTCCCGGACCGGGGCACGAACCTGTGTCCCCTGCATCGGCAGGTGGACTCTCAATCACTGTGCCACCAGGGAAGCCCAAGGAGTTGTTTATAGTATTCTCTTACTATTCTTTTTACGTCCATGGACTCTGTAGTGATGTCCCCTCTTTCTTTCTCTTATTAGTAATTTGTGTCCTTTATCTTTTTTTTTTTCTTAGTTAGCCTGGCTATTGGCTTATTAATTTTAATGATCTTTTCAAAGAATCAGCTTTTGGTTTCATTGATTTTCTCTACTGATTTCTTGTTTTAATACAATCCAATCCAATCAATACAATATTGATTTCTGCTTTATACGGATTATTTTTTTAAGTTGACAGAAGGAAGAACAAGTCTGGTATTTTAATTCTCTTGATTAAGGGTCTGAAGAAAGCTGTATCTCTATGAGGTGATTTATAAGACTATGAAATTCTCTCAGGGATCAATGGAATATTTTATTGATATGGACTCTCATAACGTTTTAAAATCTATTTCTTTCATTATAACACTTCACCTTTTGATTATATAATCGTCAGCAATATCTTACCAATGTTTTATTTATTTCATTTTATAAATTTATTTATCTTTTATATATTTATTTTTGGCTGCATTGGGTCTTTGTTGCTGCACATGGGCTTTCTCTGGTTGCAGCGAGCGGGGGTACTCTTTGTTGCGGTGCGTGGGCTTCTCATTGTGGTGGCTTCTTTTGTTGTGGAGCACGGACTCTAGGCGCATGGGCTTCAGTAGTTGTGGCTCGTGGGCTCTAGAGCGCAGGCTCAGTAGTTGTGGCGCACGGGCTTAGTTGCTCCGCGGCATGTGGGATCTTCCCGGACCAGGGCTCAAACCTGTGTCCCCTGCATTGGCAGGCGGATTCTTAACCACTGTGCCACCATGGAAGTGCCTTACCGATATTTTATAGACTTTTAATTCTTTAAATGTTTCTTTAAATTAAACATATAACCAAACAGCTTACTTTCAATAGGCATTCGAGCCAGACTGAAGAGGTTTAGTCTAATTTATATTCTCCCCATCTTTGTATTAATTGCATTGCAGCTAATATTAGCATATTTATTTTCTCCATTTTCCATTTATTTATTTTAAACAATGCAAGAAAATATAATAAAGCATTCAGATCTGCAAACAAATACCATTATAATACAAAGAGGGTTGTTTTATGGAAAGTGAACAAACTGATTGGTAAGCAGAGGTGAATGGTAATGCTTGATATTTAGTTGCTGGATCAAGGTCTAAATTTGAAATAAGAAAAGTGGTTTAAGGTTAAGAGAGTAAAACTTGAGCTCTCATAAGACAACAGATGTGTGCTAGAAATAGGCTCTCTGGTGGTTTGGTTGAAGAATAGAATCTTAAGTAGCCTGGCTGTTGAAAACAGAAAACACACACACACACACACACACACACACACACACACCAGTTAAAGAATTTAGTCTCAGTCAGAGAGAGAGACATGTCTCACTGCTACTAGCAAGTTATACCACGTAGTTAGAGTCTGAACTTTGCATAGCTACCTGATGTGATCTAGCAGAGTCCTTCAAATTTCTCTTCTCAACCTTCTACTCATTCATTGACTGAGAGGAGAGGCCAGTTGTGTTATAAAAATTCCCACATGCTGGAGTTGTCTGTTTTCTAGTAACATCATTTACCTTGGTTCTCTCTCCCTTGTATTTCAGAAACACTAGAAGTTAGGTCTCAGGCAATACTGTTCGGTTGAACTTTGTGTGACGGAGATGTTCTATTTATGTTGATCAGTGTGGTAACCATTGACCACAGATATTTATTGAACACTTGAAATGTGGTTAGTACAACTAAGGAAATGAGTTTTTACTTGTATTTAATTAATTGAACTTGAAGTATCAGAGCACGTCTGGTGCTATAATATTGGATAGCACAGTTCTGGGGGCTTGAATAAATTTGGGTTAAATATTTCCGCAGTAGTGCCTCAGGGATACTCTAAATATGTTTTGCAATTTCCACGATTTTAGTTCTGTTCACCCTTAGGTGAACACCAGGGTTAAGTTGATCAGCCACTAATATAAGGTAGCAGGTAGTGAAGCAGACTATGTTTTTCGAGTACTTCTGCAGGTTTATGGCATAAGCCAGGTAGAATCTTCAATCAAAACTAGGGGAAGACAAGGATTACGTAGAACTTTAGTGACCAAGGACTGACTTGGAGTTTGCCTTTTGAGTGAGGAGATAGATTTTTGGAAAAGAACCAGGAAGAATACTTTTGCACCGTCTTTAGTCCTGGGATTGGCTTCCATTCTTCCCACTTTATCACACGTCCTTAATACATATTTACTGTAATAGGCAATGTTTCACTGATGACACAGCTGCCTGATCCTGAATCATCAAAGCAAGGCTTATATAAATTCGTCACACCGTCCTTATTAAGGAAGAAGAAACTTATCAACAGGGATTGATGCAAAAATGACGTTGTCGGGCTTCCCTGGATGTGCAGTGGTTGAGAGTCCGCCTGCCGATGCAGGGGACACGGGTTTGTGCCCCGGTCCGGGAGGATCCCACATGCTGCGGAGCGGCTGGGCCCGTGAGCCACGGCCGCTGAGCCTGCGCGTCCGGAGCCTGTGTTCCGCAACGGGAGAGGCCACAACAGTGAGAGGCCCGTGTACCGCAAAAAAAAAAAAAAAAGAAAATGACGTTGTCTCATCTCCTGAACTAGAATAAATTAACAAAACATCCCAGCATTAGATTATAGTTAACTAGTAGCTTTAAAGACAGAAAGGTTTCTTATAACCCAGGCTAGTTGCGCTGGCGTAGATGTATTAACTTGCCGTTGCCTCTCACCCTGTAGAAGGCACAACTGCCTTCTTACTTTAGTTTTTTAACTCAGTTGTTCATCCATTATTTCTCGAGGAAACATGAGCGAACAACTTCTAGTATAAAGCCTCACCCAGTGGGCATTCTGATGGCTCCCTCCATGCTGTGGATCTTATACAAACTCTAGACTCCCCTGCCCACCTGATCACACTGCCCTTTGCTATGTGTTAGTTCCTCCTCTGGCTTCTTCACAGGCCTTTCCAATCTTATCTTCGGGTGTACTTCACTCTCATACCAGCACCGACCTAATTCTCACTCCTGACCGAGATTCTGACCCAGTCTCTTTAAGTGGGTCACAGTGCAGCTCTCTTGCTTGCTTTGGCCTGTCATAGTCTCTGTGCTAGAAAAGAGGTGCTAAGAGCAGGGAGCAGTCCCTCTTCTCCTTGACTTGGAGGAGCTTTACTTTCCCCTGGCCAGGTGAGCGAGGGCTGAGCTGCAGGCTAGGTGCGAGGCCAGACGCAGGTGAGAGGACAGAGGCTTGGCCGTTTGCACAGCTGGGCTTCCTTCCACCGGCTGTATGTGGCTTCATTAAGTGAAGAGTTAGCTGGGGAGAGGCACAGTGCTCCAGTGACAACGTCCAGATGAGCCCCAAAGAGTGGAGATTGTATTTGATGGTGGTTAGAACAGACCCACGAGCCTGGAAGAGGAGTTCAGAGATGCAGCTCAACGGAGTGAGAGAACAAGGTCTCAGAGTGAGAAGAACAAGGTAGTGTCTGGAAATGGACAGCCTTGAGTTCCTCTCGTAACTGTGCCTCTTACTTACCATGTGACCTTAAGGCAAAGTCCTTAACCCTATGTAACCCCAATTCCTGCATCTGTAAATTGGGGATATGATTAACCCCTCAGAGGAAGGTGAAGATTACATGAGATGTGTCAGAAAGATCCTAGTGCAGTTCCAGGCACAGAGCCAGAGCTTCATAACCATTTACTAGGAAAGGCTCACGAAGGGTGATTGGCAGATGGCATTTGGGTGTAAAACACCTTATATAGACAACTTTAATCAGTGCTCCTACCTTCCTTTCCCCACTTCAGGACACCCCACGTGCTGCCCCCATATTTACTTGGATGCTGTGAGGGCCTGGCTCAGTTTGTGTTTCCCTGCATTCAACTTGACAGTTTGGCCCCTGAAACTGCAGCCTCTAATTTTCTTAATTGCAAAATTTCCCGGAAGCCTGTTAGTCCAGCTCGTTACTGTTTCCTTATTAATTGTTCTTTAAGCAATGAGTCCAGCCAAATTTTCCCCAACTTCCGAACGTATTCTTCTGCAGTCACTAAAGTGTTATACTATGGCTGGGTAAATTCTAAGTGCCCACTAAAAAAGAGACTGGGTCTTGTCATTTTAACTGCTGTATCCCAGGCCTAGAATGGCGTGTGTTGCAGCCTAGGAACTTAATGCAGTGGTACGAAATGTTTGGATGCATTTTCCATGAGAATATGCTCTGGCTTGTTTTTCTAGCGTTCTGGGCACCAGGCCCACTGCCATCCAGCCCCAAGGATCTCTGCTGGGGTGATGGCAGACTATCCTGAAATGGTTCCATTCTGTTTTTTTCCAGCTCAGAATTGCAGTGTAGCTTCAGCAAACCTCCTGTCTACCTTCCCTCCTTTCTTAGAGCATTGCCCTCAGCCTGAATTCTAAGGCTGACTCTTCACGTGTTTAGAAGGCACTGGACAGGGTCCCTGCCTGTGGGTGTCCCTGAGGCCAGGGGGCTCAGAGGTGCAAGTGGGACTCGCTCTGTGGGGCGCATTGTGTGCCCCATGGGAGCAGGCTGTTGAGAAGTCCTTCTCTGGAAGTTTGGATCTGAGAATGGGGCTATTTGATGAGCCCCACCCTAGGGGCTAAACCAGCAGACTGAGGAGCTGTCCATTCCCGTCTCAGGAGGGAAAGGGAACCCACCCTGTGCATCGTGAACTCCTCCCGTATCCACTTGGCTGACCTTTGCTTGGTGATGTATTAGCCACCTTTACTGTCCTCCACGCTGCCTGCCGCATTCTTGACGTCAAGGATGGTGTCCATCTTATGTCTTCATTTCATTATCTAGTCAAATACTAGCTGATGAAGGAATGAGTGAATCCAGCTATGTAAGCTGTCTGAGTCTTCGTCTCCTTGTCTGTGAAAATAGGTGGTAAGTACTTATGCGATATAATTTTAGAGCAAATTAAATGAGGTCAGACAATTTGAGGGTGTCGCATAAAACTTGCTATTTTTCCTTGCCCAAGACATGTTGATCATTGCTGTCATTACTGTTGTTGTAATCTCTCCTCAAAGAGTTTCTCAACCAGTGGGCCTTTCTTCACATCTTAAGATCTCTTTCCAAGGGACCCTTCTCCTTAGAACTGCTTAGGAGTCAAGCTCACGTCCCCTTCTCCTGAAATTTCCCCCTGTTCTGCTACATCTCAGATTCCCATCCTACGTCTCCTTCTCTTTATTAACTCCCTCCCTGAAAGAGATGCCCACACCGGCTGCTTCCTCTTTCTCCTGAGGCTCCTCCAGAACTGCTGCTAGGTTAGAGGACCTCAGTATTTTAGAGCCCCCGTGATGCTCCGGGAATCATGCAGGGTGAACTACGCTGCTGCATCCTTACCACCACTTTACACGGAGGAGCTGAGGCGCAGACTATGCCTTCAGGAGGTGGTGGAACTGGGATTCTGTGCTCTTCTCACTTCATTTTGGCTTCCTAACTTGTTATAATGGATCTTTGCTCTATCTGAGAAGCCCAGCCCCGCCTTTCCTGCTGTAATCCTCTCTCATCCTCTTTGAATTCACTGATTCAACTGTCTCTCCCTTTTCTAACTCCTGGCTGGATCTGTCTCTCCTCTCTCACCACCCAGACCGTGTGGGTTCTGCCTTGAATTCTGATTATTTGATAATCGACCTTTTTACCCCCATTAGATTTTAAGGAATTTGAAGCTAGTGACGCCCTCTTTTCTATTTCTCCTTCCTCCAATCTCTTTAGCAACAGAACCTGATAAAGGACATCCTAAATATGTGCTCTTTTGACCAAAAATTCTTAGGACTTTGCAATCTTCAACTTTGTTTTTAACACAGAAGTAGATACTTGTGGGCTGGGTCACACACAATTTATTGTTATTTCTTGCTCTCTCAGTTATTTTAACAATGTGATGTAAATGGTCTACCAGTAGTTAATTTTTGGATAAGTAGAACAAACTTTAGATCCCGACCACCCAGAACCACTGGAGAGGCTGTAGGTGAAATTCTCAGGCAGGCTGGCTGGGTAGTGACTTTGCCCAATCTAGGCCCACATCCAGATGTGCTCAGGCTTCCCCCTCCTCTTTCTGCATTTTGACCCACCTAGCTTCTTTACATCACATGCTGCTCCTGGCTAGATGGCTAACTCCTTAGCATTTTCTAGGGAAATGCACCAACTTACTCATGAAATGGCACCAACTCCCTGATTTTTCAAAGGAAGTTGAGTTTAGAATTCCTATATAGACAGTGGGAGAGAAGAGGTACTTGGATTGCATCAGGGGGTGGGGTTCAGAGACTCACTCAGTTGCCCTGGATTTCACACTGCCCACTTCTGCCCTGTGTCTGGGGCAGCATTCCAGACCTACAGGCCCTCAGGAGAAGGCTTCAGAACGCACAGCTCTGTAGTTCTTCCCTGCCTCTCATTGCAAATATGTGTTTAACAGTAAAACTGACTCCCTTGGAGATGAGTTAATTTATTGCAGAGCACTGGGGCCTTAATCCCCACCCTCTTGAATCCTTGAAAGAAGTTGGATGTAACTTGCTCTACCAAACAGGAAAGCCTTCCTTCCGCAAAGCTACGAATCCAAGAATAAATGCAAAGAGGAATAGAACAAATGTGTTGTCCCCAAGTGGTCTTTGGTGTATGAGAAAGTAGAAATCAGCATGCAGGACAAAAAATAATTGAAGTACTACATATATTTATATATTTTTCCTTTGTTCCTGGTAGTAATTACATTGGATGGATATACTTTATTATTACTGTTACTGTTTGTATCTATCAAGCCAACCTTGGAAAATGAGCTCAGCTGGCCGTGAAGGTGACTCAGGTTTCTGAGTGAGGGCCAGCAGCTCCATAATGGTCTGTGTCACTGGAGCAAGATGACAGCCACGTGAGTCACGCTGCTCTAGGTGGGTGGTTATTAGCAACTCTCTCCCACCCTGGTGGTTGAATGTGATGGAGAGAAGATCACTGTTGTTGAGTTGCTGGTTTTGAGAAGGTTCGGGGAACGAGGTCATTGTAACCATCACTTACAGAAGGGGTCAGTCCTGGGCGTGGATCCCAACACCATCACAGTTGGCTGCGAGGTCCTGGAGTGACTTAGACTTTTGAGGTCTGAACGTTATCTTTTGTTGAGTAGAGTAACCTTTACTCATTTCATAGGGTTCTCTTGAGGATTAAGTGAGGTGTGTGTAGAAATAGGGTGTTTGTTGACGTTTCATTTGCATACCTTAACAGGAGTTCAAAAAGCAAGAGAGAGTCACAAGTCAGTTCTGAAGCCAGCTTTAACTGACCTGTCTGGTAGTTTCCATATGTATACTCTGCCTTTGGCACGTCACACTGCTGTTCAAATCCTTTTCATTTAGTTCCTCGTTGCAAAAAGTCAAAATCTCCAAATCGAGAGGGATCTCTCCTGATATTTGACTTTATTTCCTTTTTACAAATGAGAATTGATATCCCAGAGGATGTGTCCCCTGCACCTGGACACTCCCTGCTTCACGGTGAGTACTTAGTATCCTGCAGATCTCACCTGCCTTTGCAGTGTCACCCAGACTACTGTCAGCTCTGAGTAATAGTAGACTTGACCAAAGGTGGTGGCTTCAACTGCTACTTAATGGTAGCATTACCTGGGGCTAATGAGTTCTTCACTTTTTTTTTTTTTCCCTTCCTTCATACTTAAAAAAAGGGATCAACTCTCTGTTTTCCAGATAAAGTTCTTCTTTGCCATCCTTAGCTAAGGTCCTCGTGCTTCATGCCACGATATGATGACCAAGGCTCCAGACGTTACATCTGTGTTCAGGGAGGAGGGAATGGGAAGGTCAGCCCCAACCATTCACCTCCCTTGTCAGTTCCTTTATAACAAAGACAAAAAAAATCTTTCCAGAAGCCTCGTAGACTATTTCCTCTTTTATTTCATTAGCCAAAGCAAGGTGGCATGGCTGTTTAAACTAGAGGTTAAATCTGGAGAGGGAAGTATCTGTCTTCTTTTCCCGAGCCTTTACAGGCAGAGGCAGGCATGAGTGGAGAAGACTGGGAATGAATAGCTCTTGGCTTACACGATCAGTAGCAGCTGTCTGCTGGGGTTAACACCCTGGTCGTGGGAATTGGCTCACGTGCTTTAACCATGTCCTTTTCTGCCCTCCACTTCCAGGGGTGGGTGTGTTTCACCCTCTAGGCTTGTGTTTTGGACTAAGAAGGAAGGCTCCCAGGACTGTGGGTGTCTTGAGCATAGCAGCATGGCACTGAGTTGTCCTTCTCATGGGCTTCAAACCAGACAGGCCATGGAATCTTCCATTTCTGGGTCCACTGCTAACTGGCTGTGTGCCTCCGAACAAATCATGTCCCTGATCTGTGAAATCTCGGTGATGCCTTTGTCTCATAGTGTGGCTGGGAGGAATAAATGTGATAATGAATGGAAGGTGCTCAGCACAGAGCCCCACTTACGTGAGTGCTTCAACTTCAGATAAATCAAAGAATGATAATTAATACTTACAGGGTGCCTCCTAGGAGCCCAGCCCCATTCAAAGTGTTTTTGCAACTGTTAAATCAGTTAATCTGCGAAACAAACTCAGGAGGAAGACTCCCTTATTACATTCGTTTTACCGCTGAAGGAACAGAGCACAGACATACGAAATAACCACCTCAGTTTACCTGGGATTCAAACCAAGGTCATCTGGATCCAGCTCCCAGGTCCAGTAACAATGCAAAAATGATGCATAGACTTTCACAGGGAGCCTGGTCATTATTTCTCCAGTTCTCTTTGCTCTGTGTTGGAAGAGGAGACGGGGAAACCTGAGCTCCCAGAATATAAATGCTTTGACCATAGGATGCTGGGGACCCCTCTGCGGGGCATCTGCGCCCTACTTAGCTGGGGTTTGTATCTGAGTCTGCGCACAGCTGAGGTTCAGGGTGCAGTTCTCCTTGACAAGGACTGGCGAGGGTGAGACTGACCATGCATCACAGCCTTCCTAATCTGAGTATTGTATCTGCACAGCCTGTGCCTTCCATGATCACGCTGGTCCTTAAGGAGATTGTTAAGAACTTCATCATTGTTGATAAACTGAAAGCGGCCCTCTCTGGCTGCAGCCTGGACAAGAAATTGGAGGGCTTTTTGCAGTGCCTTTTCAACTTCGTGATTTCAAGGTCCTGCCATCCTGGAGGCTTACGACTCTTGCTGACACTGAAGCCCTCTGCCTGCCTCCTGCTAGATCCCCACTGCTGTTTCTGCCTTGTTTTCCTGGCTTTTTCCTCTCGTAGCGTTTTGGCTGTTGTGAGAAGTGGTTCTGGAACAATATCAACAAATTCCCTTAATGCTTGAGAACTGGAGCTTCCGGAGCCTGCTGATGTTAATGGCAAAATAGCTGGAGTCCTGTAATGTCTTTCTTGGATTGTTCCATCAGTTACGATTTCTGCTCAGTCCCTATTATTCTCCCTCACAGAATTTCACAGCCACTGTGGTCATGAGTTTCCTCACTTCCTTTTGCTCCAGGCAGATTGTGTGTTGGGGGTGCTTTGTGGATTCAGAAGCCAAGACTTCGTTGTATTTTCCTGGGCTTCTCTCTGTAAGAAATTCCCACACCCGTGCACTGTGTGGCCACCAGTACATGCTGGCAAATTTGCAAGTCAGAAATCCCTCGTTTCGTTTTTCCTTTGCTTCAATTAGTCATATGCTGGCAGAAAAGTCACCATGTGCTACTTTCTCTGAACTCAGTATAACTTGTAAAACGGCAGAGAATTAAACGAGTCCCTCTATCAGGGGTCAGCAAACAATTTCTGTAAATGGCTAGATAGATGGTCAGTCTTTGGGGTACTCAGGCCATAGGATGCTGTCACAAGTAGTCAGCGCTGCTCTCGTAGTGAGAAAGCAGCCTTAGATGATATATACATGAATGGCTGTGACTGTGTGCCAATAAAGCTTTATTTATACAGACAGGCTGTGGGCATGAAATCCTCTGGACACGTCTACTGTCTACTTACTCCCATTTCCAGGAAATCCTTTCCAGGGTCTTTTCCTGTTCCCTCCTTCCCACAGTGACCTTGACCATTATATTTTGGGCCATAATCCTTTCATTTGGATTATATTGTGTAAGATTCTCAGATCCCCGTCTTTTAATCTGTCATTCAGACTCCTGTCAGAGTGCATTCATTTCTGAGTCTGTTCATTTAGTCGTTCAATGCATATTGAGTTCCTACCATGTGACAGGCTGCCATTATGCCATTTGGAAGCTAAGGCTTCAAAGGTAAACAGGAAAAGGCATGGTCTCTACTTTCATGGAGCTTATAGTTTAGTGAGGAAACCTATAATAAGTGAGCCATTTTATGCTCATAAGAGTGTATAATTTATTTATTTGGTTGTGCTGGGTCTCGGTTGCAGCAGACAGGCTCCTTAGTTGCGGCTCATATGCTCCTTAGTTGTGGCATGCCAACTCTTAGTTGAGGCATGCATGTGGGATCTAGTTCCCTGACCAGGGATCGAACCTGGGCTCCCTGCATTGAGAACGTGGAGTCTTATCCACTGCCCCACCAGGGAAGTCCCAAGAGTGTATAATTTATATATAAAATTGATGATTATTGTAAATACTATAAAGCGTAACAGTTGGTGAAGATTGTTATAAAAGGAAATATGAATCCCTGCTTAGAACCCTCCAGTGGCCCCCACAATGCCATCGACTTCACATAAACAAGAATCTCCTGGGCCTCTGGTAACACCAGAGCTGTTCATTGCCCTTCTTGCATGTTGATTTGTTGAGCCTCGTTCATTACTTTGCTAGTCCTGCCATGACAAAATACCACAGACCAGGTGGCTTAAACCACAGACATTTGTTTTCTTACAGTTCTGGAGGATGAAATTCCAAGATCAAGGTGTCAGCAAGGTTGGTATCTTCTGCCTCTCCCCTTAGCTTGCAGACGGCTGTCTTCTCCCTGTGTCCTCACAGGTCTTTCCTCTGTGTGCTTGCTTCTGGTATCTCTTCTTGCAAATCTGTTCTTACAAGGATATTAGTCAGATTGGATTAGGGCCCACCCTAATGGCCCCATTTAACTTAATCACCCTTTTGAAGGCCCCCTCTCCAAATAAATTCACATTCTGAAATACTAGAGGTTAGGGCTTCAATATGTGAATTTTGGGGGTTATCTAAAAATAAATACCATAAACAGGGTGGCTTATCAGCAACAGAAACTTATTTCTCACTCTTCTGGAGGCTGGAAGTCCAAGATCATGGTGCCAGTGCTGTCGAGTTCTGGTGAGATTCCTCTTCTGAGTTGCAGATAGCTGACTTCTCATTGTACCTCACCTGGTGGAAAGAGAGCTCTGGGTTCCTCATTCCCTTGTCAGGACACTAATCCCATTGTGGGGGCCCCACCCCCACGACCTCAGCCAAACCTAATTACCTCCCCCAAACCCCACCTCCAAATACATATCGTGGGAGACTTCCCTCATGGTCCAGTGGGTAAGAATCCACGCTCCCAACGCAGGGGGGCCTGGATTCCATCCCTGCTCGGGAAACTAGATCCCACACGCATGCTGCAACTAAGAGTCTGCATGCCTCAACTAAGAAGCCCGCATGCCGCAGCTGAAAAGATCTCACATGCCACAACTAAAAACATGCTGCAACGAAGATCCCGCATGCCGCAACCAAGACCTGGCGCAGCCTAAATAAATAAATAAACAAACAAACAAATACATCACACTGTGGATTAGGCTTCAACACATGAATTTTGAGGGGACACAAACATTCAGTGCATGTTTGGGGGACATGATATAGACCACAGCTCCTCAGAAAGGGCTCAGGATCTGAACCTTAATGCCATTGAGAAACTCTGGCTAGACAACATGGTGAGGACGATCCCGGTGTGGCCATCACCAGTACAGTGAGCAGAACTTCCATCTCCTCACCCTTCCCTACATCTTCGAGCCCATGCCTCCCTCCTTACATCCGGGCATACATACACCCTCCACCCTCTTCCCTTTCGTCTGGCTCCCAGTCCCTTTCCAAGGTCCAACACGGACACGTGGCTTCAATCCCCTCTCCTTTCCAGAGACATTATGGCCATTCTTTTTATTACACTGTACTTTAAATTCTACAAAAGCTTCCTTTTTGTTCCTTTTATTTTTCCTTTGACATCTTCTTGGTGTCCCAGTTTTATTATCCCCAAAGCTTCCTGGAATGAGTTTCCTGGGCCTTCATTTGTTTCATCTTTCCATGTCAGAGATGAGAGAAATGGTGGGGGGGGGGCAGTGATTCAAGGAAGGGAGTGTGGCTTATGTCTACACCACCCAGCTTCCCCTTCATCTTGCTAAGTACTGATCTATATGTACAGCATCACTCTTACAACATGAACATCCTTTTCATCCTCTCTTTGATAGGGAAGTATGTGCTTTTAAAGAGCTTCAAGGGAATATGGGGAACCACTTTTTGGTGTATATTCTAGAGAAGATGAAGGCTAGAAAGGCTTTAAAGTGATCTTGATTTTCCAGCCGGTGCATAGTTATCACCCAGGAGTAGGTGGAGCTCCTCCTAGGAGACCCAGATAAACCCACTACTCACAAGTCCATGACCGTGGGGATGGAGGCTGCCCGTTTACGTGCTAGGAGATGCCATCTCCCTAGGTCAAGTGCATGGGTTAAATAGAAGTAGCAAACCCAGAAAGGCTAACACCTTGTCTTTAACCTTGCAGTCTCTCAGTGAAATGCTTTTCTCCCGACTCCCTTCACTGTCTTGAGAAATGCACTTGTTTTTGGCAAAGTGGAAATCTGCAGTTCAAAGATACAAAGGATTAGGAAGATTACCTGGCTTTGTGGATCACAATTAGCAGTTAGTTCATTCTGATGAATTAAAGGTAAGTGAAGGGAGAGCATTTCAGTTCCATGCCCAATGATGTGCATGAGGGTTTAAAATATAAATCTGGAGACTTTCACGGTTTTGTTGCATTTGGGGTATTTTGTAGGTTTTGTAGCTCAAACCGTAACACAGGAGACACCCACTGAATCCTGGCTTTCTTTCATATGTGGGATGCCATTGTGTTGTTGACTCATTTATGCATCCTTTAGACATACATTTACTGAGCCCCTACTATGTGCCAGTATAATATTTGATCCTCGTACAGTTTTTTGAGTAGATGATGTATTTCCCCCATCTTACAGAGATGGAAATTGAGGCTCAGAGAAATCACGCGCGAGGGCAAACAGTTTGTAAGTTGTGGAGCTGGCATATGGATGGGCGTTATCTGACTTGAGAGCCTGCGTACATAACTACCGTTCTTGGCCTCCCCAACAATCCAGCATGACTCAACCCACACAACTGTCATCCACACTGCGAATTATGGATTCAGTTGGATACTCAGAGACTGTGTCCGTAGCAGTGATACTCCCTTGGTTGCTTCCTGTGTCTTTCCATTCTTTCACTCACCCATCCATCTATCCGTCCATCCACCCATCCACCCACCTACCCATCCATTCACTAGGACAATAATGTCAGACAAGAAGAAGCAGAGTCAGCATTTAGACGTAGTTGGTCTGTGGTGCTTAACTATTTCTCCCTTCTTTAGTTGCCTCATCTGTCAAATGGGGATAATAACAACCACCTACCTCTTAGGTTTGTTGTGAGGATTAAATGAAGTGATACATGTAAAGCTCCTAGAACAGTGGCTTGGCAGTTTGTAATTGTTATTATATCACTATTATTTATTATTATTTCAACTATATTATACTCAATTTCACATAATTGGCTGAAACCGATTAAGAGAGTCTGTCAGACCAACCACTTGGAGTTTATGGAATATGAGACCCTGGTTACTTTGGACTTCAGGGACTGAAATCTGACAGTCGTGCCGACCACAGTCCCATGGTTCTCCCATCCATGGTCAACAGATTTGCTGAGCAAACAGGCAGAGCCAACATAACTGATCGGGGGACATATTTAACCCCCAAAGCACTTCAAAAGGACCTATGTACCAACAGCTCTGTTTTTGTTGGATCCGAAGCAATCTTACTTCTACATTACAATAGACCTCCGAAGGACTTCCTCTTTCCGAAGGTCACACAATTACATCTAGTTCCCACAGTTACACTTAGTTCCCACATTTATACCCTGAATGGTTTGGGCAAAGCATTCAATGAAGCTGAGACCCAGTTTTCTCATTTTGAACTCAGTACTCACCTGGTTTCTTAGTTTTAAGTGAGATTATTCATTGACTCAACCTCTTTGTTGAATGTCTACTACATGTCAAGCCCTGGGTGAGGGCTAATAATACAAAGGCCAGAAAGGGTGGGTGGAGTTCTTGTTTTTGTGAAGATTACAGTCTTGTGGGGAGCACGGGCTGTGTGTGGCACCTGTAGCAGAGTCCCTGGCACATAGTAGGTCCACGGTAATGAATCGTCCTCACGCCGCTGATTCCAGGGTCAGTGATGCTCTTTGTTCATGAGGGCACTGTAGCATCAGAGTGGGCCTTCTCCAGTGAACTTAATCTGTGGGTACGAGGTTCCTTTTCTTTTTATTGTTAAGTGTTGAGTGAGAGAGGAAGAAAGTGTGCAGAGTCAGACCTTAGCACTTGCCCTGGTTCTGCACTATTTGCTTGATCATGTCAAGGCCATTTTCTAATATGTTTGACCTCGGTCTCTTCCTCTGTTTAATGAGGTGGTTCAGATAGATAAACTCTCTGGTCCATTCCAGGGGAAGATGCTGGAATTTGACCACCATTCTGTAACTCCTGCCGGGGGAACTAACACCGTAAATCCTTCAAAAGCCATCATTCAAGGGAGGCACGGAGGGCAGTTATTTTCCATTTGATGGATGAAGGAGAAAATGGGACAGTGAAACATGGCTGTGTTCCAGTAATCCACTTTCCCTGTAGCTCAGCCCATTGCTTGGCCAGGAGAATGGCCTTTGAAGGGAAGCTTGACCAACTCGATGGCTGAAACAATTAGGCTGCTTGTCACAAAGGGCTTCTCAGCGTCATTCTTTCCATCTGAAAAGCAGTGGACTTAAAAGGAACTATCCTGCCATTCCTTTCCCTTCTTCCTGCCTGAGCAGAGTTGTTTTCCTCTTCCACCACCTGTCTGCACTAACTCAGCATCCACCCCAGGTCTTGAAGTTGGGACTCATGTGTCCTGGGCATCACTCTGCCATTTGCATTACCCTGGAAGGAAGCACTTACCCTCCCTGGGAATCAGATTCTCCTTTGGTGAAGTGAGGAGAGGGTAAGGTTGCCAAGAGAACGGTGAAGATCCTCATACGTTTATGCAGATTAGTGAATTTAGTTTGTACCTCACCTGGTGGAGACAGTACTGCTGTTACCACCACCGTACAGATACTAAAACTGTGGCCCGTAGATTTTAAGTCAATTGGCAAATGTCACAGGGCTAACATGTGCTGAATGCTGTCAGCTGAACCCAGGCAGTCTGGCTCCAGAGCCTGCTCTCTGATCCACCACACTCCACTGCTTCGGAGAGCGGCACAAGGACCCTGCTCGTCCCAAGGAGTAACCTTGACCGTGGACCCTGCTCTTTAGCCTAAGGAGGTCCACTCTGAACCGATCTTCACTCTTCTGCTAATTGAGTCAATCCCAAACTGCAGGGAGAAGCTCCTTTGGTTTGTGGAGCTGAGAGGTCCTGGGGACAACAAGAACGGAGGATAAATGAAGGGCATCGTTTTGCTGGTTTTATTTTTATTTTAATTTTTTTCACTTTGATCTAAGTGGGAGAAAGGGGAGCAGGAGAAGGCAAGAATTAATTAGGGGGCCTACAAGAAGTATGCATCTGTAACCGATAGGTATTCTGTAGAGGGCATATTTGTTACTAACCTCTCAGCACTATCCCAGAATAATCATCTGTTTGTAACGTGGCTTTTTCACGTGTAGGATTCTAAATGTGGGGGAAGGAGGGCTGTGTGCCCATGGTGGCCATGGAGGGTGAGGGTATGGAGATAATGGAATCAGGCCCGGGAGTTCCTTGGCTTCCTGTGTTGTGGACTTGCATCTTTCTCTGTCTCATTTTTAAGTTCTGACTTAAGTCCTTGTGGTGGATAGCCTCCATGATGGCCCCAGTGATCCCACCTCCTGATATCCTACTCATGTGCTTATGGAGCCTTCTCCCACACTGACCTGTGGAACCACTAGGATATGGCAGAAATTACAGAGCTTAACTTCTAAGGGTGGGTCATAAAAGACATTGTAGCTTCCTCTCTTGGATCATTCGCTCTGGGAAAAACCAACCGCCATATCATAAGGACACTTGAATTTTCCTGTATAGAGGCAAGTGGGGGAAAACTAAGGCCTCTTACCAGTAACCAGCACTGACTTGCCAGTTATGTGAGGGAACCATCGTGGACATGGATTCTTTAGCACCAGGTGAGCCTTGAGATGACCACAGCCATAAATGACACCTTGACTACAACTTCATGAGGGATCCTGACCAGAACAATCTAGCTAACCTACTCCTCAATTCTGGGTCTGCAGAAACTTAGATAATAAGTATTTGTTGCTTTGAAGATGCTCAATCTTGAGGTGGTTTGTTATTCCACGTTGATAACTAATACAGTCCTCTTCACTGTGATGGAGAAGAGGGCCCGAAGGATTTCTATTTAGAAGATGAAGGCCAGTGTCACCTTTCTGTCTCTCAGCTGCAGTCACATTGAACCTTCCTGAGCTTTTCTTCCTCCTTTTTAATCTGTAGACTATGGTCATCTCTACTTTCAAAGGTAGATTGGTGTGGATGAAATAAGAAATTGTGGGGCTTCCCTGGTGGCGCAGTGGTTGAGAGTCTGCCTGCCAATGCAGGGGACATGGGTTCGTGTCCTGGTCCGGGAAGATCCCACATGCTCTGGAGCAGCTGGGCCCGTGAGCCATGGCCACTGAGCCTGCGCGTCCGGAGCCTGTGCTCCACAACGGGAGAGGCCACAGCAATGAGAGGCCCGCGTACCGCAAAAAAAAAAAAAAAAAAAAAAAAGAAATTGTGGATTGTATTATGATAGAATTCCCATTGTATTTATGATGTTCATGCCTACAAATGATAATTCCTTTTTCAAATAGCATTACTTTCTTCTGTTTAAATGCAATTTATATCTCAGCCTTCCTCCTGGTCAGCCGCAGTCCCTTTATGGCCCTTCAGATCAGGTCAGTTTCCCTAGCGTGGTCGTCTCTGTGGCCTGCACTTGTCTTTTACTCCACTTAATACAATTGAGTGAATTACTTTTTTGTGTGAAGAGCAGTTGAATGCGTTTCTTACCCAGGAGACTGTAAACTCTTGTTCATCATATATCCTTAATGCTCGGCACATATCCAGTACTCAGGTAATAACTTTGTCCTGTGGGTAAACTGGGGCCTCCTGTGACCTCAATTTATTTACAGTAAATGTATTCGATGATCGTTGAAAAGAAATGACAATGGGCAATACCAACAACAAAATGGAAGAAATTGAAATATGAGAAAATCTCCCCAAAGAAAACAAAGATGGGTGTGTGGAAGGGGGTCCTCTCTTGGAGGATAGGGAATCCTCTTTAAAACACTCATTTTCTCTCTGCTCATCTCAGCCATCTCCACGCAAACAGTGACTGTCTCCCAAGAACTTTCTCTCTGATTCCTAGTTCCCTTCCCTGAACCGTCCATACACCCAACCCAAGTAGTTTTTGCCTTCTCTGGCCTCCGTCCCCAGCTTTTGTCCTTTGTTATATGTCTTCTCCACTTCCCTATTTCTTCCTGGGATTGGTTCAGATTGAGCTCAATAAATCGGATCTCAGGAGAAGACTCGGCAGGCAGGGCTCTTTCACCCTCGGCAGGTGCAGGAAACCTTGGGAAGGAGACTCAGAGGCTGCTGCTGTTACTGAACTCGGGTCTGGTTGCTTGCTCCTTGCTCGAAAATCAATACCTGAGCGAGAGGCAGGCGTTGGTAGAAAGGAAAGTTGCTTTGAATTAGAACGCTGGCAATCTGGGGGTGACGGTGGATGGTGGATTCAGATGAAGGCTTTGTTTCGCCACGAAAGGGAAAAAGGGAAGTAATCTCAGTTAGTTATTGAGATAAGGGCTCAGAGTTGTCACCGTCCCCCGATGTGTGCAGGCCTGTCGATTTGCGATCTTTCCTTAGATGCTATCTTGTTCACGCAGTTTGTTCCACGAGCTTACTGAAGGGGAAGCCAGGGAAGAGATCTGGTCATCTGTTATTCTTCGTCTCTACATTTCGATCTATGGAAGGAACCAACAGGTTAGGCAAGGTACTGTGCGATCAGAAGATTGGAAAGGGGTGCTTGGGCTGGAGATGAGTAGAGCATGGGGGTGCCTGGTTTAAGGTTAGTGACAAGACCAAAGGGGTCTCCTGCAGAGAGTTCTTTCCTGACGAAAGCTGCTCACACAGTCACTTTAGTAAGAACGTGTTCTGTTGAGTTTTGACCTTCAGAACAGTTCCCCAGCACCCTACCCTTGCCTTTCGTTGTCTTCATAGAACATGGATATCACCTGACATTATATTTCTTTGTTGTTATTTTGGTTATCGTCACTGTCTCTTGCCAACAAGAGGGTTCCACGCTCCGTGTGTCATTTGTGTCCACTCTTCTATTTTTAGAGCCTAGAGCAGTCCTGGCCCATAGTCAGTGTTTAGTTAATACTTGCTGAATGAATTGATACAATGAGTGAGAGCTGTGAAAATGAAGATGTCTTGGATTGACCAATTAACAGCTCTATTTGTGTGAGTTCTGCCTTCCAGGTTTGATGTGAGATTTTTAGAAGATCACACAATGTCTCTGTTATTTTAAAAAATTTATTGATTATAAATTTATTTATTTATTTTTGGCTGCATTGGGTCTTCGTTGCTGTGTGCGGCCTTTCTCTAGTTGCAGCGAGCTGGGGCTACTCTTCATAGCAGGGGGTGGGCTTCTCATTGCGGTGGCTTCTCTTGTTGCGGAGCACGGGCTCTAGGTGCACAGGCTTCAGTAGTTGTGGCTCACGGGCTCAGTAGTTGTGACTCGCGGGCTCTAGAGCGCAGGCTCAGTAATTGTGGCGCAAGGGCTTAGTTGCTCCACGGCATATGGGATTTTCCTGGACCAGGGCTTGAACCCGTGTCCCCTGCATTGGCAGGCGGATTCTTAACCACTGTGCCACCAGGAAAGTCCTGTTTGTTTTTTTTGCTTTTTATTTCCTATTTTTGTTCCTTAGAGAGAAAGGCCTAGACATTTAAGTGCATCCCATGTAGTACGGACTCACTGAATTCAATTGGTATTTCCTGGCTCCTTTTTGGAGAACTTCCTTGGAACCAGTATGACCTGGTAAGATAGATAGATAGATAGATAGATAGATAGATAGATAGATAGATAGATAGATAGATAAATAAATAAATAAATAAATAAATAAATAAAAGCTTTTGAGTCAGATAAACTAGTTTTCAAATTGTGTCTCATCACTTATTCTGGAACAGTAGTTTCCTGTTTTATTGTTTGGGGTTAACATAGTCTACTTCACTCACGTGATGAGAAATGAGGCTTTTACTTTCCCGAATTCTGGCAGATCATGGACTTTATTTCTCCACCTCATACCACACCACAAACGCGCGGTTCTGTATAGACATAGGACCTAGTGGGGTTGTTACCGTCCACTTAATGCAAGCCTTAGAAAGAGTCCTGACTCATCGTCAGGAGAAGCTGCCCTCCGGCTATAATCTGCTAACTTAATTAAAGGTAAACCATCCTCAAGGTAAACCATGAGATGCAGGCATGTTCTCCTGAGAACCGTTGCCTAGTTCTTTGTGATCTGTCAGTGGCAATGCATTAAAATCGATCCATTTCCCAAACTCCATTGCTGTTGTTTTCTCATCAAATTATAGACCCAGCTCCAGTGCATCTGCCCTTCCCCCTGGGAGTGGGAACTCGCTTGCACAGCAAGCTCTTTGACACAATATGGTTTGCTTGGAATTCATTACTCCAGGGACTTGGTGAATTGAAGATCTATTACTTTTTACGTTTTGCTTTCTGTGGAGTGCCTGGCATAAAGTTCTGGCTACCCTCCAGAATCATTTTGATTGTTTTTGTCTCTCTCTCTCTCTCTCCATACACACACACACACACACACACACACACACACACACATATCCTTTTTAATTTTATTTTTTTAGCTTTTCCTTTTTTCCTTTATGTTTGGTGGTGGAGATTAGGTGGAGATAATATAATAGAAAGATTTATCAATTCTAGGTCCGAAAGATAGAACCTGAGTCCCAGCTACATACAATCATTGCTATTTTAAAACCCGTTGAAAAGGGATGATAAATAGCATCTACGTGAGGGATGTTGTATGTGTCTGGCACATGGTAGGTGCTCAGTAAATCTGTGTTGAACAAATGAAATATTAAACACAGAAACACACACACACACAGTGTGACCTATAAAGAGATGTTCAACTGTCAACAGTTATAATTTCCATCTTCTTCTTCACATTAAACCTGATTATTTTAAAGTGAGAAACCCTAGACTAAGACTAAAAACTGTTGGATTCTAGTCATGCTACGCTACGCGAAGGTCTTGGTGTAGATACTGAATAAAGCAGCAAACAAAATTCTTGCTCTCATAGGGTATACTTGCTAGCGGGGCCAAAGAATAAAAAAAAGATAAGCCAATAGTGTGTCAGGCTGTGCTCAGTGCAATGTGTTAAGTTCTTTGCATAGTAATAATGGTGATGGATCATAGCTGAAGACTCCCAGTCGAGTCTGAATCCAACCAAATGCCCCCATTCAAAGTGTCCGTGTCCCACTTCTTCCCAATTAAATGGTCTAAGGTTCACATGAGAGATTTGGTGAGTGTGTGACTTCAACATTCCTTGCAATTGTGCAAGCTGTATAAATAAAATTTAGTTCTGAGTTTTAGTGGTATCTGCTCCGTGGCTACAAGTAATAAGAGCTTCTTTTAAGGCTGCCGCAGAAGCATTCTTGTTCTCTGATCAGAGTTGAGCTGATACGACAGTTTGAAGCCTGCATCTTGTTATTTTCTTCCTGTTGTTTGTGCAGTGCAGTGAGAAGTGACCATCCCACTCAGTGGCCTTGTAGTTACCATTTACACTGTAACCCGGTTTAGCAGCTACTTGGCACTTGATGGAATAGGAGCTTTCTCCAAAGAATGCACAGGCAACAAATGAATTAATTGTTGTACCACTTCTTGCCATGGATTATCAGTATCCCAATTTTCATTGATAAGGAATTCAGTACAACATTCAGATCTAAAGACATAAATAAACCAGTCTTTGAATCCTGTCTTTGAGGATGTGCTTCCTTGTAGCACTTCTGGTACCACGCAAAGTAGTCCTCAAAGCCCAATCAGAAAAACAGAATCAAGAGTAGCTATTTCAGGGCTTCCCTGGTGGCGCAGTGGTTGAGAGTCCGCCTGCCGATGCGGGGAACACGGGTTCGTGCCCCGGTCCGGGGAGATCCCACATGCCGCGGAGCGGCTGGGTTCGTGAGCCATGGCCTCTGAGCCTGCGCGTCCGGAGCCTGTGCTCCGCAACGGGAGAGGCCGCAGCAGTGAGAGGCCCGCGTACCGCAAAAAAAAAAAAAAAAAAAAAAGTAGCTATTTCGAACAGAGGATATTTAATATAAGGAATTGATTATATAAGTATGGGAAGGCTGACAGAGCAAGAAGGGGACATTGAGATGACTTCACAATTAATGATGAATAATTATGATTATTAATGATTATTAATGACTCAGTGATCAGTACTGCTGTAAGAAGAAGCAGTGATTGCTAAGGCTGAGGAACTGAAAGGAATAATTGGAGTCCCCAGAATTTAATAACTCACATCTCTAGGAGAAGCTTCATGCAGCCAATGCTCAGACCTCTAAGAGGGGCCTTTGCAAAGCTATTGCGTGGTCATCTGGGGAGGGCTGTCTGCAGGTGATATTTTGACTGACAGGGAAACATAATCCATTTTTGTTGGTGACAGCTTTGAAAAGTTGAGGCTAGGAGTGTCAAGCGGAACTGATGTCTGAAGTGGAGCTGTGTGCCCTGTTGCTAGGACTGCATAGACGGGGACTGAAAAGGTGAAAGAAGTCCTTTTTGGTGCATTCTTATTCTCTCTCTGGTACCTTCCACGAGCAGCAGTTAACAGGAAGTCCGCCTACTAGTGAGTGTCGCAGTGTGGTTTGCAGAGTCCCAGCTCCAGAATCAAAGAGCATAAAGAGGTGGGCTTGGAGCCGTGTGACGAAAGGTAAATAACCCCAGTAGAGCCACGGAGAGGCGAAATTCAAACCTGCCATTCCAGGGTCTCTGCTAAGTACTGGCAACTAGATACAGCCATTACATTGTAATAAGGATCCGCATGGGAGTTAATAATGATAATTGCTGTTTATTGAAGGTTCTTATGTGCATGTCCTTATCTACCCAATCTTATTTGTGGAGTATTGCCCTTTTGATTTCATCTCCTTCCTTCTCCAGCTTGAGTCAATCTTATCAACTCTTGCTAATACTTACCTGTTGAGCATCCTGACAATTCATTTCTCCTTCTTCTCCCCTCAAGTACAACATGGTTTCAGCTTTGCACCATTTTTTGCTTCTGTTTCTAAAGGACTTACCCTGATCTCCTTCCTTCCCTGTGCTTTCTTTTAATCCTTCCTTCATATTGATGGCAGATAACCATTCTTCTAAATTTTAAAAAAATGTATCGTTCTTCCAGCTGAATGGCTCACCATGGCACACAGGATAAATCCAAACCTCCTGCACATTCACACACAAGGCCATTGATGATCTAGCTTAGTTTATTCTTACGTGCCCGTGCTTTCATGCCTCCTTGCTGCTATTCATGTTCTCACCGCTGCCTGTGATTATGTTTCTAACCCTTGCCCATCTGTGTATAATCTCCTTATGCATCAAGGCTTCTCACAATTGTTACCTCCTCTCTGAAGCCCTTTACTATCTCACTTTTAGTTTCCAAGTCAACGTGTGTGTGTGTGCGTGCGTGCGTGTGTTTCATCAGAAAACTATTGGTATCTCCAGTGCACTTATTTTATTATCGTTCAGTTTTAGGCATAGACTTTAGGGCTCGAGAGTCTGAAAGTTAAATTGAAGGTCTGACACCTAAATCTTAGGTGAATTTATCCAAGTGACTTAACTTCTTTGAATCTCAACTGCTGTATCTGAAAAGTGAACTCTACAGCCAACCTCACAGAGTCGTTAGTTAAATTGATGCTACTACGTCATTAATTTCCTACCACGATGCTTAGCATATAGTGAACTTTTTAACAACTATCAGTTCTTTTATTTGACTTGAGTAGAGCCTATCTCCCTCTTTCCACCGCACTAGACTCGAAGCTCCTTGAAGTCAGGAGCAAGTTCACGATCATCATCGTATTTCCACAGATCATAGAAAAATGTCTGGCACATAGCACATAATAAGTACACACATAGTTTCAGGAGTTGTCCTGCCGTCCCTGTGATTGGTGTGCTTTGTGGCCCGTGCCATTCCTTGGGAGGCGGTGTAGAGCACAATAACGCATACCTGGAAAGGAGTTAGGATTAAATTTGCGAGCGGCGGTGAAGCGTCTCGGGGAGTCCCTGGCACACAGAGAGCTTGAACCAAGACAAGTTACCTCCTTTTTTGGTTACTATGCAGCACCCCATCCACAGAATCTGGAAGATCTCTTGATGACCTCCAATCAAAGGGAAGCCCCAAAATGCTCCTTCTCCCAAGATTAAGTCCTCCTCTAGTGTTTTGTGGGTTTGTGTGAAACATTTCCTTTAGGATTGAACGTGAGACTGGTGTACTGAGGTGACAGAGTAGTGGAATGAGCTTGGGATCGGGCAGGCCTTGGTTCACCCTTGATGGCACCATAGTTACTTAACCCTCAAACTTCTTTTATTCTGTGTGCTGTAGATTTCCCTTACACAGATCTCACAGGGCCGTTATGGGATGATGATTGATCATTCGTGTGACGGTACTTTGTAATCTGGAAGAATACCATCTTTGCGTCTGCCCTCAACAAAGATTTCCATGGATACAAGCACTGGAACATTTGCCTGGTAAAGCTCACCATGGATAAATGAAGACCTTCAGATAGGCAGGAAATAATCTAATTTCCGTGAAAGTTAATTGAGATCTGTGTTTTCTAAAGGCTAATGGCCTGGTGAGAGATGTCCTGAGGCAAGCTCATGTGCTGGCCCACTTGTTTTCTCAGGTACCAGTTATCAAACAGAAGTCACATCTGTCACTGTTAACCTGTTTGCACAGTGACCTCTCCCGCCCACCCACAAAGTCTCCGTGGCAAATATAGGGGAAGAAGATGATCCCATTAAAAGACATAAGATGCTAATGAGTAAAATGCAGCCCCCAGGAAGCTTGGTTTGAGTCACTGCTACGTTTCTTCAAGCCGCAGGGGCTACTGCTTGCCCGTCAGGCTAGGCATACGCCCAGGGGAATGAAGCCCTGACCTCCATGCTCAGGGGGCTGGCCTTTTCCTGGGGAGTGGCAGAAGATTTGAAACCAAAATCTCAATGCATATTACGAGCCACAATTCCATATAAAGTAGGTATGAGGTGAGGATGGGCCATCATTTAGGACAGCTGATGTTATTTCAGTGTCTTTCAGGGTTCCTAATTGCCCAAGGTAAGATGTAAATCCCATATCGTAGACTCATGGAAGGAAACAAACAATTCACCCACTCTTTACCCTTGGCATACTTTCTACTGTTTTATCTATTGCCTTCATACCTCTTAATCAGGATTCAAAATTACATTATTCTCCCTCTCCACCCCCCCCCCCCCATCACAATACAGGTCGAGGCAACTTCTTGATACCTAGATCAATAAATGAGAACTCTGGGGGAGGCTATGAGGATAGGGTGCATTTCATAAGGTTTAAAAAGACCCAGATGCGGGAGTTCCCTGGTAGACTAGTGGTTAGGATTCCAGGCTTTCACTGCCACAGCCTGGGTTCAACCTCTGGTCAGGGAACTGAGATCCTGCAAGCCACACAGCGTGGCCAAAAAAAAAAAAGACACAGATGCAATAGTTTCAATGGTCAGTTATACAATGTAAACTAATTATCTCACACAAAGCGATGATAATCTATGGTGAATATTTAACAGCGAGTCTAAGAAAGCTGGTAACTTGTTTAGGTCAGTTCTAGAACTATGCCTGGAAACTAGTATGTGTTTACTAATATTCTGAATCATGAATGAATGAATGAATGATTGTACTAAGTTCCCAGGCTCCTGTAGCTGGTCTTCTCAAATACTTTGTTCCCCCCAAATATAAACTTTCCTAAGACTAATATCTTTGTGAGATCAAAAACTTTCCAACCTTATAGGAGTCTTTGCTTATTTTTTTTCATTTGAAGTCTAAGGGATATGCAAGTTTTATAGCGAATTTTCATTGATTCTTCGCATATTTTCCGTTATGTCATTGAGCATAGTTAATATCTGATAATTCTAACATCTGGATCATCTTGAGGTCAGTCTCCGTTGATTGTCTTTTAAGAATGGGTGAATGGGTCACGTTTTTGTATTTCTTCTCATGTTGAACAGTTTTGGACTCTACCTTGGATATTGTGAACATTGGGCTGTGGAGGCACTAGGGACGGCAGTGTTCTTCCAGTGAGTGTTTTTGTTAATGCTCTTGTTGATGTTGTATTTGTGGGTTTGTTTGTTTAGTGGGAAATTAACTTGGTTGAACTCAAATGGCAACCTCTGGCTTTTGGGCAGCAGCTCAAATCTCAGTTCAGTTCTTTTGACCTTAGTGCAACTGCTTGGAGTCTGCCCCACGCGTGCATGGTTTTGGGGGGGAGCCAGAGATTAGGACAGAATGTCCTATTACACAGAATGTGGGGCTCTTTTCTCTGCTTCTTTCATTTCTAGGCTTCCGCCTCACTTTACAGAGGTTGAAATTGCCCTGAATTCTGTCCTCTAGTCCCTTGGACCAAAAATGCTATAGTCTTTTATAAGAGTGGTGCCTTCCCCTCATGCTAAAGCCATATGTATAAAAAGGAAACAAATGAAATAATAGGACCGCAATTTGGACTTGATTTAGGCGGAATCAGAATTTAGCTGGTATTTGAAATCACTCAAATGATCCTTTCTTTTACTGTCTTTTTACCATTATATTTTCCAACTGTACTCCACATTTTTGCTAAGGAAGCAGAGTTCCGTGAAGTCTCAGGAAGTCCACAGGACGCTAGCCCTCAGCTAGATGATACAGTGCCTTCCCCTAGAGGAGAGGTGTGGAACTGTAGGAGCTCCTTACTTCAGAGTCCCCTGAGTAATAATCATAAAAGATGTTGTAATAAAACTTTGCATTTAAATTGCCCCTTATTCTCAGGATGTCAAAGTGCTTTACAAACACAAATTGCTAGATACCTTTTTATGTTAATTAAAATGAGCAGATTTCCCAGGCAAAGAAGGTGACTGTTTTCATACTTTCGAGTGTTTTTTTACAGGTGAATGAGTTGAGGCACAAGTAAGTTCTTGAACTAGTCAAACCATGAAGTTCTGAGGACAGGTGAATCCAGCACGAGCACACCGACCACAGTGCCAAATCCCACTGCTCTTCAGAATAATAATGATAATATCCACGATTTGGGACTACTGGTGTTCGTGTAAGAATATCTGTGCTACCATTGATTGGAAACCTGCAATCAGCCAGGCGTTAGGCCTGGCTCGTGGTTGACAACATTGCGTTGTTTTCCTCCCAGTGCCTCTGGAAGTAGGTCTTTCTTCATTTTAGGCTGCTGGAAGGTGGGGCTTAGCTTCACTTTGCAGTCCAGGAAACTGGGCTCCGAGCACTTAGGCAACTTGCCCTGGGTCCTCCAGCTAGAAAGTAGCAAAGCTGGGATTTTAGCTCAAGTTTGATTCTTATGCCTAGACTCTTTTTCTCTGCCAGTATCATTGCCAATGGCTGTTCCTTTCCCCCGTATTCCTAAACTCGTGAGGAATATAATGCATTCTCATCAGAAAGAACAGCTCATCCCAGACCTGCGGACTTGGAATGGTAGTTCAGTATCGGGAGTTAAAGGAGATGAGAGGCTATTGGTAGAAATTGGAACTTGCTTGCAAAACAAGATAAAGCAATTGGACCTTATTCTGCCTTATGTGTCATCCCGTATGCCAAGGTTAATCTTCAGTACTCAGCGGTCCCAGAGGCAAAGGGAAGGAGGTATCCATGCCCTTGAGCATATGGGCAGACACCTTAGGAGACACGTTACTAGATGTTATTCTCACCAACTATATGAAGTAGGTTCTTATCTTCATTTTATAGAACAAGAGACTAAGACTTAGAAAGGTTAAAGATTTTCCCAGGGTTGCATAGCCCTTAAATAATGTCACCAGCTTGTTTAATGCCAAGACAGGTTCCTACCATTCTCACACTGTTTAAAAAGTCACATTCTATAGATAATTGACAAGGACCTACTATATAGCACAGGGAACTCTATTCAAATAGTCTTCAATAACCTATATAGGAAAAGAATCTGAAAAAGAACAGATATATGTATATGCATAACTGAATCACTTTGCTGTACACCTGAAACTAACACATCATTGTAAATCAACTATACTCCAATGTAAAATAAAAATTAAATTTAAAAAGTCACATTCTAATCAGGTCTGATGGCCAAATCAGTCTGAATCCAATATGCCCACCTGTGTGGACATACTATGTAAGTACTTTCTGTTCAAGGTGGACACATGGTTACCAAGTTTGCATTTGGAGACCATTGTGATTTTCCAACCTGCTCATACCAGAGCGCCCTTTCCATCATGCCCATGTTAGCCTGACATGTTTATGTTACAGACAACCTTGCCCAGAGGTAAGCCCAGGGGTGCTCCTTTGCTCTTCCAACCTCCCTTGTGTTCATAGAATTGTTTATGAGACCAAGCTTAACCCCCAGTACCTCAGTCTTTGATTTCACGAAAAGCTGCTGGGTGTGATGGGCATACGGGCCAGATGGCCATGTGCATTTCGAAGAAAGCTGTACTCAGGACATGGTGGTCACTGGCAAAACCAGCGGGTACTTTGACCTCTGATGTCCAACTCAAATAAATACCTTTCGGCAAATATTTCTGTAGAGGAAGACACTTCTCCACATTGCATTGCCATCACACTGACAACACACGTAACATAAAAAACCAGTGCAGGAGCGTTTTGCAGAGAAATGGAAGAAATGCCCACCTAAGTGTGGTCTTTTCACCAAGTCAGATACATGGGTCCTACTGTGTTATGCCCAGTGAACTCTTCTTGTGAATATAGGTTGTCCCATCATTTCATCACCAAGGACATGGCTGTGTTCCATGACTGCCCTCTCCAATGCCCAATTGTCATGTCTAAGATGAGCATAGATTAAATACTCCCTGTGTATCAGATTGCAGAGGGGAAGGAGACCAGCCCCACCTCTTTAATGACTCTGTTATTACCAAGTGGGATACACCAGCCCTCCCGGTACATTAGGGTGTGCAGATCGTCACATACGGTGTAGTCCGAAGGCCAGGAGGTGCAGGTGTTACAAAGCTGAAACAGCCCTGGTCAACACGGCAGTGCTGACAAGGTAGTTTCACAATATCTGCTGAATCCAGACCCCAGCCTTCAGCTAGACACTGGGGTAGCTTACGTCAATTCCACTGGGGAATCAGATATGAAGTCTCCCCTACAATTTTTAAACAAAGGGGCCGCGGGACTAAAACTGTGGTTTAGAAAAATAATTTTGAGAAGTAGACGGCAGTTTGTGACCTTCGAATATGCGTTTTGATTCATGTGTGTGGATTTATTTAGAAACGTTTGTCTTGGACCTAATTCTCAGAGCAAGTTGAGACGGAGTGAGATGATGTCATTGAAAATACATAAAAACTTTTCAGAACTCTTATGCCTGAGCTATTTATAGATATTGTTATTACATTAGCTAATTAATATTTACTATAATAATGTTAGTAGTGTTTTAGCAAGTAATTTAATACTAGCACAGCTGTATTTGAATAAGTAGTGATACTACTGTAAAGCAGCACACCTGTGAGATGAAGATGACACCCTAAGCTTCCCAAGCGGTGGGGAGGCATCAGTGGGATGCTGAGCCTGGAGCCTGGAGGGAGAGCGGGGACCGTACTTGGGGGAGCCTGTGATCAGTGGCAGGGGTGATGGGGCTGCTCAGGGCTTATCCTGGAGCTGAGAGGTTTCCA
The DNA here is from genome assembly GCF_003031525.2 of Neophocaena asiaeorientalis asiaeorientalis. Lineage (NCBI taxonomy): Eukaryota > Metazoa > Chordata > Mammalia > Artiodactyla > Phocoenidae > Neophocaena > Neophocaena asiaeorientalis. The sequence continues at coordinate 19,160,628 of NW_020172779.1, read as the reverse complement.
GTCTGACTGGATCCCCTGCTTGGTAATAATGCAATAGTGGCCTAACCCCCACTTAATAACCAAGCATATTTCACATTAACTCTGAGAACCAGGCTTGGTTGGTATTTCCACTTCATGTAGAGTTAACAGGTTCAGAGATGATTAACTTCCCAACTGCTAAGGCAGTGTCCTAAGATGACAGTAGACAAGAAATGTCATAGCCGTATCGGGGGGAGCTTTGAATGTCATTTTCCAAAGAAACCATATCATGGAGTCACACAGGCACCTTTCTGATGCTATGACCAGGTGAGGTGGGCAAGAGCATTGAAGTGTGGGGTTTGGTGTCTGCCTCCTGTAACTGGATCCTACTCTTCTTACTAGGTGTGTGGTGCTGGGCCAGTGCATTGCTTTATAAACTCTAGGTTCTTCATCCACAATAATGGAAACACTTACATCTACCTTGACTTTGGAAAGCCTAGAGCAGAATCATGGACAGGGCAGATAGATACTCAATAGATGTCACTTTTTCCTTTTCTTTTTTTTTCCCACTTTCCTGATTATCCTCCCTTCCAAAGAAAATGAAGGGTCAGAATTGAAAAAATCCAAGGGCTGCAGAAACAACGTTAGATTGATATTTAGACAGCAATTGATTTTTTTCCTTGGGTAAGAAAAATTATACATTTGCTTCTAAAATATGAAGAGTGGCAATTATGATTCATGCACACATGATTCATAGAGAAAGCTGGAGCTAAAAAACAGCTAAACTAATAATATTTCGTCCTTGTGACTAAAGCTTGTCTAAGCTTAGAACGCGGACCCAGAGTTAGAGCAAAGAATCCCAAGGGCAATTTTGCTGATGCTCTGAGTTAGTCACTGGGACACGGAACAGGAAAGATTGCTGTTTTCTCATAGCCCACCTCCCCAAAGTGGGTGCATTTGTGTTGTGTGCAGCTGTTCCCTTCTCTTCACCCACTGAGTTTCCAAGCATGATTGATTTCTGCTAACAGTGCCCAAAGCCAGGCTTCGTCTTCTCTGTTGTGGATTATTGCAACAGCTCCTAGCAGGTACCCTGACTATTTATATCTCCCCCTCTTCAGCAAACCTATTCTCTCCCCTCTTACTGAAGTGAATTCTTAAAGCGTCGGTCAACCGTGTGGCTGAGAAGAAAACTCATAGACTTGGGCGTCTGTCATCTTCTCACCATGCAACCCTCAGCCATTTAACAGTCTCTTTGATGAGGTTGAAATGTGTATAAAATAGCTTACACTGTTCCTGAAATACAATAGATAATCAGTCAATTTTGTTTGCCCTTCAGTGCCTTTGTATTGCCGGAAAAATCAGATCTAATTTTATTATGCTTTTCAAGGCCCTCCACGTGTCGTCCACCCTTCGCTGTCTAGATACTACTCACTGCTCTCCTGCCTCACTGTTCTGATTTTGTATTTTCCCCATAAAAGTCTTCTACGAACCGATGCTTGAATGGATTCCAGTCCTTTGTCTTTCCTTCCGTGTTGCAAGAAAATCAAGGTCTTGTGGGGCTCCTTCACCCCCAACGAGGTGAAGCGAACAACTCAAGTAAACACCAGAGATCTCTACTGCCTTGTGTAATTCAGTGTGCATTCATCAAGACTGTACTATGTGCTCATGCACTTAGATATTACCATGGTAGCTATGGGTCTGAATCAGATATGGTCACCTTAAGGACTTTACATCCTAATAGGAGAAGAGAAGGCAAAGCTAATGTACACCTACCTGTATACCAAGGAGAATGAGAAAAGTTCCAAGAATGGTTGGGCACTGTGGGTTGAATGAGTCAGGGAGCACATCTGTTCTAGAGGATGTGACCAAAGACTTCAAGGAAGACATGCTGTGAGAGACAGTTGCTGAAGAACAGGGGTAGTTTCAGCAGGCAGCTTGGGGTGGTGGGGACCACACAGGCTTTGGATCCAGAGCGAGGGGCTTTGAATACCAGCCCCGCTCCTTACCAGCAATTCCCTGTACCTGAAAAGCTCTTTCACATAATCTTTTTAAGATCTGTTCCTTTGTTATCATTCACGTCCATGTTCAGATGTCATGTCCTATGAATCCTTCTCTGAACACTCTTTCTAAAGGAACTTTTGCCCCTTTTGCCCCAGGCAATTGCTCTTCATATCAGTTGCTGTTGGTGTCTAACTCTGCCCTCTGTTGCGCCCAGTTCTTTTAGGTGTGCACCTCTCTGAAACATGATTTAGGAGAGAAGAATCCTACCGCCAGAGCCAGAGATGCTCCTGCTTGGTGTTAGTCCATTTTGTTAGTCCCCTTCCCTCCCCAGTGGCCGGTTCAGGGAAGGACGTGTGACTCAGTCCTAGACAGCAAGGTGTGGGGCATCGTGGAGACCTCTGGGAAGGATTGGTTTTTCCTTTCCAAGAGAGGCAGTCTTAGGAGCTGTCTCTCCTCCTTCAGATGTGTCAATATGTGGAATAACTGCAGCCACCTTGCAAACATAAAGAGTTCCAGTCTTGGATAAAACTGTAACCTGAAAGCCACAGAATGAAAAGATGGGAGGAGTCTGAGAACCTCGCGACGGCAGGGACCCGGGGCATGACGTCATCCTCCTCTGAATCTTAAGTTAT